>NW_022436976.1:23872369-23928149 GCF_009761245.1 Sapajus apella | reverse complement strand
GCAATGGCATGATCTTGGCTCACTGCACCCTCTGCCTCCCGGGTTCAAGCAATTCTCCTACCTCAGCCTCTCTAGTAGCCAGGATTACAGGCATGCATCATCATGCCCAACTAATTTTGCATTTTTATTAGAAACAGGGTTTTACCATGTTGGTCAGGCTGATTTCGAACTCCTGACCTCAGGTGATCTGTGCACCTCGGCCTCCCGAAGTGCTGGGCTTACAGGTGTGAGCCACCGCACCCAGCCTAAAAACAATAAAAACTTTTCAAAGCACCCGTGAAAGTGTGCTACTATTGTACATCATTTTTATTATAAATTAATGGGAAAGGTAGTGTAAAATACATACACTGCAAAAAGATTTAGAGACTAATTAGGTTTATAATTTTAATATTCTGCCTTGCCTCTGTCTTACCTAGAGCCTATTTCTTTTTGTTTTATGGCGGACATTAGCAAGCTTTTTCTATAAAGAAGCCGACAGTAAATGTTTAGGCTATGGTCCACACAGCCTCTGTTGCCAGTCACTCACCCCTGCCATTGTAGTGTGCTCACAGCCATAGGCCACTTCTAAATATGGCACTTTTTATGGTTGTGTCACTGAATTTCTTGCTCTTAACCAGGAGGCCTTTAGATTAATAAATTCCATTTAGATGGGAGCAACTAATGCATAAATGCCCACAATGTGCCAGCCTCTGGGCTGGGCACCCCACACGTGCTGTTCATTTAGTTTTTCTAAAAGCCTCTTACATAGTGGCTGCATACATTTTTCTGATGAGAAGTGAGCTCCACTTTCACCCTCCTGTGAACTTCCTGCTTAGGAACCCAACTGTGCCTTTGTGCCAGTCCAAAACCTGCGCCTTTTCATTCCAAAGACCATGATTATCACCGAGTTAGACCAGAACCCCCACAGGCTTACCTGGAGCCTGTTTCTTTTTGTTTTATACCAGAGATTGGCAAGCTTTTTCTATAAAGAAGTAGACAGTAAATATTTTAGGCTACGGTCCACACGACCTCTGTTGCAGTTTCTCACCCCTGCCATTGTAGTATGCTGGCAGCCACAGGCTAGGCATAAATGAATTAGTGGGTTTGTGTTCCAATACAACTTTATTTACAGACACTGAAATTTAGACTCATATTATTTTCACATGCCTTGAGACATTGTTTTTCTTTTGAGTTTTTTTTTTTCAAGCTTTTGAAAGTGTAAAAGCCATTCTTGATCCGCAGCTGTAGTCCACTGACCCCTGCTTTTATATAGGTTTAACGAGCGTTTGGATCTCATCTCAGTTCTGTGCATTAGCTGCAGCTGACCAGCAGATGGTGCCCTCTCTCATCAGCCCTTTCCTGAATTGTATCATAATATAAGAAACAATACTTATGGTGATCAAACAGTTATCAGAAAATATGACATTCTCTGGAGATCATTATTTGTATGAGCATCTCTTGAAACTATTCAACATTTTGAATGTTTTGAGGGCTTTTTTTGTTTCTTTAAGTTGTTTCTTTAACTCTTGTTACCCAGGCTGCAGTGCAATGGTGTGATCTTGGCTCACTGCAACCTCTGCCTCCTAGGCTCAAGCGATTCTCCTGCCTCAGCCTCCCCAGTAGCTGGGATTACAGGCATGCACCACCATACCCAGCTATTTTTTGTATTTTTGGTGGAGACAGGGTTTCACCATGTTGACCAGGCTGGTCTTGAACTCCCGACCTCTGGTGATCCACCCACTTTGGCCTCCCAAAGTGCTGAGATTACAAGCATGAGCCACCGCATTCATCCAAATGTTTTGAGTTTTTAATGGGTTAGGTTCAGTTACCTGGAAAATGCATGTATACAGATTTTATGCTGGATAAACAGGTTTTTTTGGTTGTTTTTGGTTTTTTTGTTGTTTTTTTGTTTGTTTGTTTTTTGAGACAGAGTCTCGCACTGTTGCCCAGGCGGGGATGCAATGGTATGATCTCAGCTCTCTGTGTCCCGGGTTCTCCTTTCTCAACCTCCTGAGTAGCTGGGATTACAGGCGCACACCACACCACACCTGGCTACATTTTTGTATTTTTAGTACAGATGGGGTTTCACTATGTTGGCCAGATTGGTCTCAAACTCTTGACCTAATGATCCGCCCACCGCGGCCTCCCAAAGTGCTGGGACTACAGACATGAAACACTGTGCCCAGCCAAATGGGTGTTATTAACATTTTTTCCCCTCACTTTTTGGAAAAACCTAAACTAAAACAATTATTTTAAAAAAATAAACCTTTATAAAAAAGCAGTAACCTTTAAATAAACTTTTCCTCTGTGAACCCTGCAAGTGATTTTTGAGTCTTGTGTTGATAATGCATTTTGTTTCACTCTATATCTAATATATTTGGGGATAAATTTTAGGTAATTGTTGTTTTTAGGTATTTCATATTTTATGATTAAATCCTTTATACATCTTAATAACTTAGTTCATCTGATATGCTCCAATTGAAAGTATTTAGGTACTTTTCTTAATTCTTAATTAGTATTCTGTAGCTCAGAACCTCCTCTTATACCAGCCTTTATTCTCCTAGTAACACAGGCCTTTATGTACCTAGTCATTTAATCATTCTAATTTTTCCATAAAGATTTTCATGCTGTATTTTAAGATTTTAAAACTTTTGTCTGGGTGCAGTGGCTCATGCCTATAATCCTAACATTTTGGGAGGCCAAGGTGGGAGGATCACCTGAGTTAAGGGGTTCGAGAGCAGCCTGGTCAACATGGTGAAACCTTGTCTCTACTAAAAATACAAAAATTAGCCATGTGTGGTGATGCACACCTGTAATCCCAGCTACTTGGGAGGCTGAGGCAGGAGAATCACTTGAACCCAGGAGGTGGAGGTTGCAGTGAGCTGAGATCACACCACTGCATTCCAGCCTGCACGACAGAGTGAGACTTTGTCTCAAAAAATAAATAAATAAATAAGATTTTTAAACTTTCAAGTAAAATTGATGGGTTGAGGGGTAGGGGAGTTACCATTTTAATCTCGAGTGTCATCCCTGGGTAAAAGGCAGGAATAACCCAGCTTTTTCCTTCATGGTGTTTGCCAGGAAGAGTGCTGTGATAAACACATGTAAGCCCACACTCCCTACGTGATGGAATATGCAGGCTGAGCTGCATCTCTCCCACGCCGTTCATTCTGTGTTCAATTCTTTTCTAGGTGGTTTCCAAGCTCCTCTGTCAGTGGACCCCGCAACATGTCCCATTGTCCCTGGACAGGAAATGATTATAGAAATATCCAAGGGACGTTCAGGGCTTGGTCTCAGCATCGTGGGAGGAAAAGACACACCGCTGGTAAGTTTCTAGAAGTAAAATGTATCCACTGTCACAGAACTAGTTGTTGAGGTTCATTCTGGCTCTGTGCCACAACTCTGCAAGACTTGCCTTTTTCATAGTATGGGGAGAAAATGTGATTATAAATAGGTGTGCATCCATAGTCTAGCTAGTTTTCAAGTTTTTCTCAGTGTTTAATTTTCATCAGGGCTGGGCATGCTGGCTAACGCTTGTAATCCCAGCACTTTGGGAGGCCAAGGCAGGCAGATCACTTGAACCCACAAGTTCAAGACCAGCCTGGGCAACATGGCAAAACCCCATTTCTACAAAAAATTACAAAAATTAGCTGGATGGGCCAAGCACAGTGGCTCATGCCTGTAATCACAGCACTTTGGGAGGCTGAGGCAGGAGGATTACTTGAGGTCAGGAGTTCAAGACCAACCTGGCCAGCATGGTGAAACCCTGTCTCTACTAAAAATACAAAAATTAACCAGGCATGGTAGCTGTAGTCCCAGCTACTCGGGAGTCTGAAGCAGGAAAATCGCTTAAACCCAGGAGGCAGAGGCTGCAGTGAGTTGAGAACACATCACTGCACTCCAGCCTGGGCAACAGAGCAAGACTCCATCTCAAAAAAAAAAAAAAAAAATTACCTGAGTGGAGAGGCATGCACCTGTGGTTTCAGCTCCTTAGGAGGCATAGGTGGGTCGATCACTTCAGCCCAGGAGGTCAAGGCTTCAGTGAACCGTGACCATGCCACTACATTCCAGCCTGGGTGATAGACAGCAAGACCTTGTCTCCAAAAAAAAAAACCTTCATCAGGATTTTCTCCATCTAGGATGTTGGCACATAGTAAGTATTCAGTAAGTAGAACTATTGTTATTCTCGTTATTATTTTAATGGAATGGTAGATAAAAAGGATACCTCAGGCTGGCATGGTAACCAAGGCAGGTGCATAGCTTGAGGCCAGGAGTTTGAGGCAGGCTGGGCAACATAGCAAGACCTCCTCTCTACAAAAAAGCTTTTTTTTTTTTTAATTAGCAAGGTTTGGTGGTACACACCTGTATTCCCAGCTACTCAAGAGGCTGAGGAAGGAGGATCAGTTGAGCCCAGGAGTTTGAGGCTGCAGTGAACTATGATCACGCCACACACTCCAGCCTGAGCATCACAGCAAGGCCCTGTCTCTTTAAAAAACAAAAAAACAAAAACAGCAAAATATATATATATGACTTATTCTAGCCCAACAATTTAGGGTTTATTTTACACTGACCATTTTCATGTCTACTCATAATTTTTTTTAAAAAAAGTTGGTCTAGAATGTTAGTATTCCCTGGGATGATTGATTTTTTCATTGTTTTTTATTTTTGAAAAAATAAATAGAGATAGGGTCTTGCTATGTTGCCCAAACTGGTTTTGAACTTTTAGGGTCAAGCGATCCTCCTACCTTAGCCTCCCAAAATGCTGCAATTACAGGCATGAGCCGCTATGCCTGGCCAGGACGATTGATTTTTCATTATTCAGTACCTTTTGTTTACCACTACTCAGTAGTGCCATTAAAGTGTAAAACTTTTCCCAGGTTTTGATTTACTCAAGATGTGATTAATCAATGCATCTCTGCGTGTGTGTGTGTGTGTGTGTGTGTGTGTGTGTGTGTGTGTGTTTAATACCTGCATATTATACAAAGTTAGATTGACACAAAAGGAAAATTTTGAGTATGTGTGTGTGTATTTAATACCTGCATCTTGTGCAAAGTTAAATTGCCATAAAAGGAAAAAAGTGAAAAATATATCTCCCTCCTACCTTTTTGCCCTAGCTGTGTCCTTCACTACCAATCCTTCCTAAAGAAACAAGGCCTCTCCCTAGAGACAATCACTTTGTTAATGAATATGTTTTAAATGAATATTTTGGTAGTTCTTTTGCCCATTTTATTTAGTAAGCAATAAATTGTACATGCCAGATTAAACAAATATATCAGGGCCTATAAAACTATATTTTTTTCCATTTTGGGCAGTAATATAACATTTTTGTGGTAGTATTGTTGAGGGTGGGGAGATCCTATTCTAAAGCACTAGGAAACTCAAGAACAGCACATGCTATTGAAACCAGGGTCATGATGATGCAGGAGTTTTCTTTTGACCCCTTCGTCAGACTTGCAACAGGGGTACTCCGTTTACTCTGACCACTGCACTCAACCTCTTGTGGGAGGAAGTGCATGAGTGAGTGAGTGCAGGTCCCAGAAGGATGCTTTGGGCACTGGCTGGAGCAGGCTCCATGGGGTCCCCACAACCAGACCAGGTGGGGGTGCCTGGGACCCCTGAAGCCTCAGAGAGTGTGTTACAATGCTAAGCTCCACCATCTGTGGACAGCAGTGCATTATCACAGTTCAGTGGGCCCCTTGCCTTGTTGCAGGGGGCAGCTGCCCCCTGCCAGTGAGGTCAAAGGGCCAGTGTGACAGCCTTTTTTGGGTATCCACACTCAGTGAGTCCAAAGCTCTTGTCCAGCATCTAAGAAGAATTAGGTTGCACGGACACTTGAATGATGGCGGAGAGGAATTTTATTTAGCAGTGGAAGTGGCTCTCAGTGGAGAGGGGAGCTGGAGAGGGGACGGGACAGGCAGATAGTCTTCCCTGAAGTCCAGCTGGCGTTAAGCCATCTCTCCTCCAAAGTCCAGCTGTCCCTCTAAAGTCAAATTGCCTCTCTCCAGTCAGGCTTCTCTCCTCTACCAACAGAGTCTGGAGTCTTCACGGGCACAGTAGGAGCAGGGCGGGCCATAGGTAGTTTTGGGAAAAGGCAACATTCAATTAATAAAAAGACATTATTCAGAAAGAACCAATCGGGAGAGAGCAGGCAAACAGGGATAGAAATAATCACTATGGACCATGGGTTTCAGGCTTTTCAGCTCAAAGATGGGGTTTTGCCAGGGATTCACCCCGTCTGCCTAGAATTTCTCCTGTCCCTATCATTAATGCCTTTTACATGTTTGCTGGTCGTGGTCCTTCCCTTTCCTACCATTGGGACAAGTCTAGAAAATCCTGGCTTTGAGTCCCACCCTGCTAGTGAACCATCTCACCTGAACCTGAAGGGATTTTATCTCCTTCAGCTTGATAAAAGTATTGTTAAAACTTTTCTCTGGAGTTCATGATAATTTATGTCCTGAATTCTCCTCTTACCTGTGCGAGCAGAAACTGCTATGTGTGGCTTCATACATACATTGTGACATTTTTAGCAGCTTGGGTGGAATGGGCAACACCTGGAGTTAACCAACTCAGCAGCCACTTTTAGCACCTAGCCTGTTTCATGGGTCTTTGCCCCCTTAAGGCCCCAAAACTCTACATTTCTTATTTCTGGCTTGGAATGCTATCTGTTCAGCTTTTGTCATTGAGAAAAGAGGCAAACTCTTCCTTAGAGGTTTCCCTTCAAGGAATTTGGTCTGGGCTGTATTTTCTAATCGTATTTTTAATAATTCTTTGTAATTTTATGTCATCCGGTCTCTCAGCAGTTCATAGAAACACTTTGACTAGCACCAGCAATCCAGCTAGCTCCTGCTTTATGTAGAAGGTCTCACGTACCACCAACATAGGACTAGGACCAGACCAGATCATTGTTCCCCAAACCTACATATGCACTGCAGCCTCTCGGACTTTGCCCTGCTCCCCTCACATTGCTCCCTTCTGCCCTCCTGCTCCCATCATGCTTCTCTACCCACTCTAAGCCACTCCTCCCCAACGAAGTCTTGCCTGGGTTTCATGATCTGTCCTCAGCCAAACTCAGAGCTGATGCTGATCCTCTCTTTTAGCTTTCAGTCATATTCCCTCTTTACCATTGACTAGCTGGGGCAGATTTCTTAACCTCTCAGAGTCTATTTCCTGCTCTATTTACAGAGATAATAACACCTTGTAGACATACTAGGATGATCACAAGAGATGACCTTCATAGGACGCTTAGCACACAGTGAACAATTGCCCATGGCACATACCTTCTCCAACTCTGTTTTCACATATGCAAAATCAGCTTAATAATCCTCAATAATAATTGAGTTGTGGTGAGGATCAGATGTCTTATAAACAGTAGAATATATATATATATAGCCAAGGCCCCTAGTATTGAGAAACTACTGGTTGACCCTGAACATTGGGCAATGTGTCCTTCCTAAGGCCTGTTTCTACACTTTCCCAAAGGGGTGTTCCTGAATATTAAAAACAATAATCCTGGGAAATTACATTGTAAGTAAATTCTGTAGTGAATTCCTTCATAACAGAAAATTAACCTTCTGATTATTTTTTCTAAATGTAACTCTTTTTTTATTGCTTAAAATAAGGCAGGACTAGATTTCTCATAGGAAATCAGAAGTTTGATCAGCACGTCCAGCCTAACTGAATGAGTTGTGGTCTTTTGTTTTGTTTTTTTGCTTTTTTTTTGAGACAGAGTCTCGCTCTGTTGCCAGGCTGAAGTGCCGTGGCGCAATCTTGGCTCACTGCAACCTCCAACTTCCTGGTTCAAGTGATTCTCCTGCCTCGGTCTCCCGAGCAGCTGGGCTTACAGGCACGCGCCACCATACCCAGCTAAGTTTTGTATTTTGATATCTGGACGTCATGATCCTTCCGCCTGGGGCTCCCAAAGCGCTGGGATTACAGGCGTGCACCACTGCACCCAGCCGAGTTGTGATTTTGCTTTTGCTTTTGCCACTGTTAATCTGACTTTGCTTTACCTGGGTTGGTTGGAATACCTGAACAAGATGTGCGTGTGCTGCTCTTGGGTCTTTAATATTGCATTCATTTGTGCTGCTGGCTGACAGCTTGAGGGTTTCCACTGAACTCCACCACTTCCTGCAACCTGGACCTGAGGCTGTTTGCTAAATCCTGTACTCTCCTTTCCCTGCCACCGTGAGGCAGCCCCAAAAAAATTTTTTTAAGTCAAGAGCTTTTTGAGGTTCGTAATATATAGTTCTGCCTTTTGAGACTGTAGATCGCATTGTCCTTGGAAGGATAAGCACCACTTAAAAATGAGGGATGGGACACAGCTTTTATTTCCTGACCTCAGGTACCTCATCAAAAGCCGTAAGTTAGACTCAGGAGAAATATATAGGCCTGTCATTTCAGCGAGGCTGAATTGCAGGGGTTAGAAAGCACTTTAACAAATAAAGTTATTATTTACCACAATGAAAATCTTTCATTTTTCCTTTTATTCCCCCACCTTCCAAATTTTGATGTGGAACATGCAACCTAACTGATACTGTAGGTCACATTTTCCAATCAGGTCTTGGGTTGGGATCCAGCGGGCAGAAAGTTAACAAACAAAGACGAGAGCATATCAAAGGGAAATGGTGGAAAACGTTGACTACGGAAGAACCTTTGCACATTTGGTTAGGTGATGCGTCCTGACTTCAGCTGTGGCATGGGAAAGAGTACACCCCGAGTTCTGGTGACCCTTAACATCTGCTCCAACCATCCCAATTAACGTTTCTGTGTCTTCTTTGTTGTGTGTCCAAGAGATATTTTTGCTGTCTTTAGAGGAATTAAGTCTCTGGGACCTGGTCTTGACACCACATCAGTCCTCTTTGCTATAAATAGTTTCCCTAGAGCCAAGACAGATGGTTTCTGAGATCACAGAGGGAGCGCTCACTTAGCATCTCATCATATTTAAATCGACCTTTTAAAATACTGAAGGAATGATGAGGGTGAACCTCTTGGGAAGGTTTATGAGCACACCTGGACCCAATCCTCAATGGCAGACTTCCGCTGTTGTTTTAATCTTGTGATGTTGCTCCCACCCTTGCCTTTGGTGAATGTGGCTCTTCTGTGATAGGTTGCATGTGTTTGCTTAAAGGCTGCCCTTTGCTTAGTGCTGAGAATACAAAATTGAGATAACCGTGTCCTCAAAGAGCTCACACATTCCTTCAAGTTAATTCTATTGACTTTTAGTGATTGTGGTCTAATATAGCAGATAAACCAATGAAAAGTCATAATAAGGCCTAGTAAAGTAGGGACTTCCTCTGGAGTCCAGAAAAGAGTAGAGCCCTGATATCCACTTCCTAGATTTAATTAATAGAAGCTATTTGTTATGTTTCTTATAAGCCGGGAAGATAAGGCACATTGGATATCAGAGGTAGTATATTAATTCATAATTTTTATTTCCTTCTATCCATTAATCCATCCTTTCATCCTGTCTTCTATCTCCCTCCACCCCTCTGGTCTTGTTGGAGTGTTAAATTTGCATGAAATCCTGCAGCTTAGAGAACCCATCCTGCTCTGCCGAATGAAAGACCAAAGGCTCTTACCTTTTCTGATTTTTGCATCATATTCCTTAACTGCTCCCTGATGTCCTTCAATGTCCGCTTCTCAGAAATTTATACTTGTTGATTAGAAGTTTTATTAGTTAGCCTGGTGCAGTGGCTCATGCTTGTAATCCCAGTACTTTGGAAGGCCAAGGTAGGCGGATCACCAGAGGTTGGGAGTTCAATATTAGCCTGATTAACATGGGGAAACCCCGTCTCTACTAAAAATACAAAATTAGCCAGGTCTGGTGGTGCATGCCTATAATCCCAGCTACTCAGGATACTGAAGCAAGAGAATCGCTTGAACCCAGGAGGCAGAGGTTGTGGTGAGCCAAGATCACACCATTGCACTCCAGCCTGGGTGACAGAGTGAGACTCTGTCTCAAAAAAAAAAAAAAAAAAAAATTTATCAGCAGCATCCTCAGAAGAAGTAATAGATAGCTCTCCAGACTCATTCATTGGGGTTACTATCAGCCTTGAGAATTATAGAGAAGAAAAACTTAAGAAATAAATCCTTTATCTTGGATTATTGGCAGACTTGAACTGTTTGGAACTAAACAAATGGAGTGGAGAAAGAATGAGAATGGCGTCTCTAGGACCCTCTTTCTACGCATTTTCCTTCCCTGATGCCATTGCCATAGATCCCAGGCTATAGACAGTGTGTTCTACCAGACCTAAAAGGCACCACAGCAGAGTAATGATGCTGGTTCTTTGGCATTAGAATCTTAGATCTTTAACTGTGGGACCCCGGACAAGTGACAACCTTTCTAAGTGAAATCTGTTTCTTCATTTGTGCCACTGTGGTGATAAAAATCTACCTCTTAAGATTGTCACGTGAATTAATTAAGACAATGAATATACAGAACTTTGCCCAGTACCTATTTAAACTGAGTTCAATTATTATTAATTATAAACATTCAGGTTAAAGTAGATCCTTAACTTGCTTTGTCTGTGTGTCTGTTATAGTACCTGCACAGTGAAATGTGGCTTCATTCCTAGACAATTGCATATTTGTTTTTCAACATTAAACTTTTTAAAAAAGTGATTTGGCTGGGCACAGTGGCTCACATCTGTAATCCCAGCTCTTTGGAGCCCAGGAATTTGAGACCAGCTTGAGCAACCTAGTGAGACCCCCATCTCTTATTTTTTTAAAAGTAAAATAGGCCAGGCCCAGTGGCTCATGCCTGTAATCCCAACACTTTGGGAGTCTGAGGTAGGTAGATCACCAGAGGTCAGGAGTTCGAGACCAGCCTGACCAACATGGCAAAACCCTATCTCTACTAAAAATACAAAAATTAGCCAGGCATGGTGGCACGTGGCTGTACTTCCAGCTACTTGAGAGGCTGAGGCAGGAAAATCGCTTGAACCCAGGAGATGGAGGTTGCAGTGAGCCGAGATCACACCACTGCACTCCAGCCTGGGCAACAGAGACTCCGTCTCAAAAAAAATAGAAAGAAAATTAAGTGATTCAAGGTCAAGTGCCATAGCTCACCTATAATCCAAGCCCTTTGGGAGGCTGGGATGGGAGGATTGCTTGAGGCTAGGAGTTTGAGACCAGCCTGGGCAACATGGCAAGACCCCTGTCTCTTCAAAAAAAAATTTTTTTAATTAGCTGAGCATGTGCCTGTAGTCCCAGCCACTGGGAGGCTGAGGCAGGAGGATGGCTTAACGCCAGGAGGTCCAGGCTGCACTGAACTATTATTGCACCACTGCATTCCAGCCTGCGCAACAGAGCAAGACCTTGTCTATTAAAAGAGAGAGAGAGAGAGAGAGAGAGAGAGAGAGAGAGAGAGAGATTCAAGCACTATTCTCTTTTTAGATTTAGATATACCTTTTTTTGAGACAGTCTCACTCTGTCACCCAGCCTGGAGTGTCGTGGTATAATCTTGCTCACTGCAGCCACCATCTCCCAAGTTCCAGCAATTCTCCTGCCTCAGCCTCCTGAATAGCTGGGATTACAGGTTCGTGCTACCATGCCTGACTAATTTTTATGTTTTAGTAGAGATGGGGTTTCACCATGTTGGCCAGGATGGTCTCGATTTCCTGACCTCGTGAGACACCTACCTCAGCTTCCCAAAGTGCTGGGATTACAGGCATGGGCCACCGTGCCCAGCAGATTTAGATATTCTTAATAATAAAAAGTACTGAGAATGTCAGAGTTAGAACTTTTTTTTTTTTTTTTGAGACGGAGTCTCGCTCTGTTGCTTAGGTTGGTGTGCAATGGCATGATCTCCGCTCACTGCAACCTCCGCCTCCTGCATTCAAGCCATTCTCCTGCCTCAGCCTCCTGAGTAGCCAGAATTGCAGGCACCCACCACCAGGCCCAGCTAATTTTTGTATTTTTAGTAGAGATGGCATTTTGCCATGTTGGCCAGGCTGGTCTCGAACTCCTTACCTCAGGTGATCCGCCCGCCTCAGCCTCCCAAAGTGCTGGGATTATAGGCGTGAGCCACTGTGCCCAGCTGAGAGAATCTTGTTATTTCTCTCCAAGTTTCAAATCCGAATTTTTTTCAATCACGTGATTTAATACCAATTTAATTCATTCTTATTAAACAAAAGTTCTATGTGGCAGATACATTAACAAGAAGTATCATGGTAGACATACTCTCTTCCATTTGGGCACTATATGGCAAAATTCATCTATCTAGAAATGGAAATAAAGAATACCTGTTCTTTAGCTATAACCACATGTTGTTCTAAAGTGACCTCACTTAACCCCTCATCATGTTGCATTCTGGTACTGCTTTTGATAATTTAAACATAGGACTACAGCAGTTTAAACCACTGTATATTTTTTGAATAAGCAGAATAGAAAGCTATTTTATATTTGATTAAGTGTTTTATTTTGTTATTCCCCTCGACATGAACTTTGTACAGTCTATTTCATGAGGAGTGTGGTTTACTTTGGCGAGCGATCCACCAAAGCCAAGCTCATTTTATTGTTATTGCTTAAGTCATCTATTTTTATACAAAACATCTTATTACCTTAGTTTTATTTTAAAATCAAAGCAGAGTTTACAAAAAGTCTATGAATCACTGTGAAAGAATGTTAATGAATAGTACCTCTGAATTTCCAGATTTGGACATTTCTGGTCTTAAAGAATATGACTGTAAGCAAAAATATTATGTAAGCTAAATCAAATTTAATAAATAAGAACCAAATGGAACTGTAGGGACTTATGAAATGTAATGAAAATATTATACCATTTCCTTAAAATAAGCCTATATTTCTGTATGAAAAATTATATTCATATTGATAAGTATCAACTTTTTGTTAAATCAAGACTTGGGTAAGGGAATTCCATTTTAAATAAATATAAAACCATTTCTTTTTCGAACTTAAGAAGAGAAAACTTGTTCAGTTTTGAAGTGCAAAACATTTTAACGTATTTACAGCAGTTCTTATATTTGTCAGCTATTGCTGTGATTTTATTTCATATATTAGTTACCTGTAAATAGTATGCAAGAATTTGCAATACCAGAGTTTGGGTTTTAGGATTGCTCGCATAGTCCATTGCATCAAAAAACATGCACACAGCAAGGCACAGTGGCTTATGCCTGTAATCCCAGCACTTAGGGAGGCCAAGGCAGGATGATCGGTTGAGGCCGAGTTCAAGACCAGCTTGGGCAACATAGTGAGACCCAGTCTTTATTTTTTTTTTTTTTTTTTTTTTTGAGACGGAGTTTCGCTCTTGTTACCCAGGTTGGAGTGCAATGGCACGATCTCGTCTCACCGCAACCTCCGCCTCCTGGGTTCAGGCAATTCTCCTGCCTCAGCCTCCTGAGTAGCTGGGATTACAGGCACGCGCCACCATGCCCAGCTAATTTTTTGTATTTTTAGTAGAGACGGGGTTTCACCATGTTGACCAGGATGGTCTCGATCTCTTGACCTCGTGATCCACCCGCCTCGGCCTCCCAAAGTGCTGGGATTACAGGCTTGAGCCACCGCGCCCGGCCAGACAAATTATTATTATTTTTTTTTTAATTTACTTTTTTATTTTTTTTTTTTAAGATGGGGTTTCACCATGTTGGTCAGGCTGGTCTTGAACTCCGGACCTCAGGTGATCCGCCTTCCTTGGCCTCCAAAGTGCTTGGATTACAGGCGTGAGCCACCACGCCCGGCCGATGAGACCCAGTCTTTAAAAATTATCCAGATGTGGTGGTGTATTCCCTGTAGCCCCAGCTACTCAAGAGGCTGAGGTAAGAGGATTTCCTAAGCCTGGGACCTCAAGGCTAGAGTGAGCTATGGTGCCACCACTGCACTCCAGCCTGGGTGACGAAGTAAGACTCTGTTTCTCTTTTTTTTTAATTTTTATAGTTTAAAAAAAATTATAGAGATAAGGTCTCACTCTGTTGCTTAGGCTGGTCTCAAACCCCTGGGCTCAAGCAATCCTCCCGCCTCAATCTCCCAAAGTGCTGGGATTATAGGCATGAACCACTGAACCTAACCTATATTCTACCTCATCACACAGACAGACAGACAGACACACACAAACACAAACACACACACACACACACACACACGGAGAGAGAGAGAGAGAGAGAGAGAGAGAGAGAGAGAGATTAGTGTTATTTCTTCCAGTGTAATTGAGTATTTAATCTTTTTTGTCAAAAGAGCCACCATTATTTATTGCTGATATACTGCTCATTTATGTTATCTATAGTTTATTAGCTGAGAATGTTTCGAGTATTTCAAAACATTATGATCCATTTTCTTCCTCCTTGAGGGATTTTGTAAATGCACCCTAGAATATATAGACTATCTCTGTGTTTCTTTTATAACAGAGTTTTGTAAGGGTCACCTGAAGTCTGACTATGTTGTGAGATTTTGGGGAAAATCTGTGCAGTAAACCAGTTTATTATTTGTGAGCTGAATAGAGTATGCAGATTTTTCAAAGTCTGATTTCAAGTATGATCAGAAAGTTCCTTTGACCTTTGCTGACTTCCCTTGTACAGCTATAGTCCCTCAGGTTTTCTGAACAGAAACAATTATCTGTTCAACCTGTGAAGCTGGCAAGCAAAACAGAATCAATTTGGCAAACACTGTGTACCTTCTAAGGCAATAACCTTTTATTGTGACCCATGGTGGGAAAGCAGTACATTAAATGCACACTTGAGTGTTAGACTCAATCAAGCTGTAAAATTGTTAAAATAAGAAAAATATTATCTTAAAGTAAGTATAAAATCGATTGACTACACTCTGCCTCAGGTCCTGTATGCTCTTGTGAGATAGTGGAATTATGTAGCACTTAATCTTTTGCTTCTCATGAATCAGTGAGGTGATACCAAATAACTCTTTAAATGAAAGAAGAGAAAAGTTCTTGGTCCAAAGGTGGAGATTAGCAATTTTCCAACTCATCTTAAATCATCTCTGAATTTTACCTTTGTAATTAGTTCAAAAAATATAGATCCACAAAATGCATTGACATATAAGCATAAAAATACATGCTACAGCATAGGGGAAATTCATTTTTAAGTTTCCCATCCTTGGGTTCATCAACCCACTGCCTCATTGTGGCAAGGACAATAGAGAGCTGCCTTTGTCAACACAATTCCTGTCATCTCTACTATAGAAAGCATTTGTCTGCATTTCTGCCTTTCACATTGTGCTTCCCAATTTTTTTGTAAAGTATCACCAGGGAAAAGCAATAGTAGGAGGCACAGTTGATTTTCATTGTTCATAGGAGTTGTATTCTATAAGGTCAAGGCAAACACTGATTAGTGAAGAGTAAACCATTATTTCTAGGGAAATGTAGAGGCAGGTTCTTCCAAGCTTCTCGTCAACATTTTCAATGACTGATCAATACATAACCTTGTTTTATGTGTGTTTCTACTTAAAGATACTGTTTAATATATTTTGTTGATTCATTAATATTGAATGCATGACCAGCAGCACTAAAACTCATGCCGGAACGCAGCTTACCTAACACATATATTTTCTCAATGAAGCCCATCCACGTCTTCTTATACTTAGGAACACTGGACAGAACCCCAGCACTATGCTTGGGTGCCATTTTAAACAGAAAAAGCACAAAAAATTAAAAAAAAAAAAAAGACACTAGCCAGGCGCAGTGGCTCAAGCCTGTAATCCCAGCACTGTGGGAGGCCGAGGCGGGTGGATCACAAGGTCAAGAGATCGAGACCATCCTGGTCAACACGGTGAAACCCCGTCTCTACTAAAAATACAAAAAATTAGCTGGGCATGGTGACGCGTGCCTGTAATCCCAGCTACTCAGGAGGCTGAGGCAGGAGAATTGCCTGAGCCCGGGAGGCGGAGGTTGCAGTGAACTGAGATCGCGCCATTGCACTCCAGCCTGGGTAACAAGAGCGAAACTCCGTCTCAAAAAAAAAAAAAGACACTAAATGGCCCACAAAAAGGGTACTTGTTTACAGTATGAGAACTGAAGCAAGAAGTCAAAGTAACACCTTTTTCAACCCCAGCTGGAAAAAAGGAAATCAGAAGACTCAAATTTTCCACCACTCTGCACATTTGAGAATGGCGGCCAAAGTGCTGGGAGCATTGATATGGGGGTTACAAATAAATTTTAGGGAGTAGATGGATTCACAGATATGGAATCGATGAATAGTGAAGATTGTATTTAACGAAGAAAAATCCAAATGTCTGGGAATAAGACTCCTACAGTCTGGCTTAGAGCTTGTTGGCATTCATATGGTCCTTTAAGCTTAATCCTGAGTAGTCTGTGACTGGAGAAAAGTAATCTGAAATATCCTTATATTATAATCTTTCTTGAAAGATTATATTTCAGTTGTATTTTGGAATCACCATAATAACAGGAAAGTTAGAAATGAAAAAAATGGACCAAGACTGGTGTCACTCATCCTTAGAGTCGTGAATTTTGATCACTCTGACATAGATATTTTAGGTACTAGATATGCCCCTTCAAACTTAGTATCTATGTTAGGGGCTTTTATGAGCAATTACTCAATATCTGTGATTTAGCTGACACTTTACTTGGCATATAACCCCATCTCATCCTGAAAATCTAAAAGGAGGGATTTATGAGTTCCATTTTACAGAGGCAGAAACACTGGCTCAGAGAGGTTAAATACTTAATGGAGGTATCATAAATCTATAAGTGGCAGAGCTAAAATCTCAACACAGGTTTATCTGGCCATAGTCAGTACTCTTCCCACTACACATTGCTGCCTTCCGCTGTTTGCAGTCTGGAAAATTCCTCTGGCAACCTTGATAGAATCTGTGATACATTGAAACAGACTATATATACTATCTCAATTTTTTAAAAAAGAAAAAACAAAAGACTATAGATTTTATGCAGCTCTTTCCAGATTCCTTGAATCCAGTCTGACCAATAGTGACAAAAGTAGCATTGTATGACTTCCAAGCTTTGATCTCAAGAGGCCTTGCAATTTTAGCTTTGCTCTCCTGAAACACTGCCACCCTGTAAAGAAGTCTGCACTGGCCTCTTGGAGGATGAGAGACCATGTGGAGGGAGAGAGGCCCAGCCATTCCAGCGGAGGCCCCAGACATGACAGTAAAGCCATCCAGGACACAACCAGCCTGGGTTAACTTGACTGCAAACTCACTTCAGAACCCAAGCGGCATTATGTAAAGCAGAAGAACTGCACAGCTGAGCCTAGCCCCAATTGCCAACCCATAGAATGGTAAACAAATAAATAGTTGTTTTAAGCCACTAAGTTTTGCAGCCAAAGGTAACTAAGATAGAGACTGACTCCAGCTTCCATATCTTTCATATCTTGTTCAACCCATGGGAGTTAGGATTCTTCTCACCTACCATTTAGAAGGAGGTCTTATTCTTAAGCAGGGCCTAAATATCTGTTTAAAGCAATAACTTTCTCTGCTTCACTCTACACAACATTTTGGTTCATAGAAGCTTAGAATTTTAGAACTGGAATGACTTTAGAAGTCATGTAGTTCAGGCCAGGCACAGTGGTTCACGCCTGTGATCCCAGCACTTTGGGAGGCAGAGGCAGGCAGATCACTTGAGGTCAGGAGTTTGAGGCTAGTCTGGACAACATGGTAAAACCCCTTCCCTACTAAAATTACAAAAATTAATGGTGGCATGCATCTATAATCCCGGCTACTCAGGAGGCTGAGGCACTAGAGTCACTTGAACCAGGAGGTGGAGGCTGCAGTGAGCCAAGATGGTGCCATTGCACTCTAGCCTGGGTGACGGAGTGAGACTGTGTCTCAGAAAAAAAATTAAAAGTCACATAGTTCAACTCTGTGCTTTACTGGTAATATCAGTGCCATGAACAAAGTGATCCAGTTGGTTACCTGCAGAGCTGTCAGGAAATTGAACTCCTCTCACTCCTTAGTCCTGAGTCTTTTCTTTCACAGGCTACTGCACATTTTTTTCAAATCACATTGTAATCGAATATAATAGGGAAGCTTTTAAAAAATTTTAAAGCATATGGTCACAAAGCCTTTAGAATGGAGGAGAATTGTGTTCTAAAATGTTCATCTTTTTTTTTTTTTCTTAATTCTACTCTGTTAATGGAATCCTTTTTTATATATAAATAGTTTGAGGCCTATCAACTTTGCTCAAAGTGAAATATACTTTAGAAGTTCTTTTTAAACTCTGTAACTATAGTAGATATCACAAATCAGTAACTTAACACTTAATCTACAACCATGTGTTTTTCAGTGTAGATTTGGATGTAGCTTTGGTGTACACAGCACTGGATTGAGGATTTTACCATCCCCGCCATATTATCACCCCTCATTGGTTTACGGCTTTCCTGCTGAGAAAGTCATCTGCTATGTAGAAGACATGGCTGTCTTTATGGTTTCTGAACAAGGATAGACATAGAGGAGAAAACTATTAAATATTATTTAAAAGCTACCTCCTTCCTCTAAGGCCACAGATCCAAACCATAGTTTCTTTCAAAGGAAAAAATATGACTATTTTATTATATATGATATCTTTAACATTTCTTTTGGTCCTCATGGGTTTTTCTTATTAGGAGGGACTTTTCCCCTAATGCAGGGTAATAAGACATAACACACTTTCTAGATGGCTGGTAAATATGTTTTCCACCTAAATGTGAAATTTAATGTGAAACTTTTCTGCAGTTAAAATGTCCCTTAGGATTTCTTTGTGTGTGTGTGGGGAGTGCAGGTAGGGGCTTTTATGAGTATGGCAAAGATTGAGTTTAATTCCAAAGTGATCAAATGAAGTAAAACATGCCTGCTAGCAGTGTAATTAAGCAATATATTCATAGTTCTTTATAATAATATCTACATATGATTCTTTGTCAAAGTTTTATCCTAAAATGCTTGTTAAAACAATCTACTGAATATCTAGAAATGTAAAATCTCAGTCTACTAAAATAGTTCACCCACAAAAGGGTACTTATTGATATCCTTCAGCCCACAGGAGACCCTTCGTTAATTTTTCTAACACCTGGCTTCTTTAAGTGTTATGAGTCTATTTCGACAATAAGATTGCCTTTTTCTGAATGATTGGTGTGTTTATGAGTTACTTTATCTACCTGTCGGCAGCTTGAACAATAAAAATGGTGATTGATGAGCTGAAGGCTCTGGTGACATTGAGTCTGTCTAAGGATATACTGTTGCATCTTGTGAAAGTATTTTCTAGCACCTCACAGTTTAAATCCCCTTGGAGACTTTCGGATTTTTATGGGGCTCAGTGATAATTAAGTCTCTCATACTTGGCTCTCTTAAATTGCCCTCTGAGCTAAAGTAAATCCTCTGGAAACTTTAATGGATTTAAAATCCATTTGTGATGGGTATTTTGGTTATGTGTCGCTAATATTTTACCATCAGAAGCTTGGTGTCTTCATTTTCTGCTGCTATAACAGAATATCTGAGACTGGGTAATTTATAAAGAAAAGAATTGTATTTGGTTCACAGTTCTGGAGGCTGGGAAGTCCAAGAGCATGGAGCCAGCATCTGGTGAGGGCCTTCATACTGTATCATCCTGTGACAGAAGGTTGAAGGGCACACGAGCACATGAGGCATAGAGGGAGGGGGCTGAATGCTTTTTATTGGGAACTCACTCCCAAGATAGCAGCATTAACCCATCCTTGAGGGCAGAGCCCTCGTTGCCCAATCACCCCTTAAAGGCCTCACCTTTTAATACTGTCACAATGGCAATAAAATTTCAACATGAGTTTTGGAGGGTACATCCGAACCATACAACTGGTTTTGGTTGGAGTGAGATTATGACCCACTAAGTTTTCCAGCCTCCCCTTTCTGAGTCATTGTAACCCCTTTATCTCCAACCGATTTCTTGACAGTCATTTAATGAACATTTATTAAGTGCCTACTTTGGCACCAGAATACAAAGATGAGTTGGGAACAGTCTCTGTCCTGAAGGCTTCCATCAAGGATGGGAAGTGGCACAAGACATAGAGCCCTGAACAGACATTCATGGTACTGTGATAAGTTCAGTGATACTAAGGAACTTATGTAGTGGTGACTCACAAGAAGGATCAATCAACTTTATCAGGGTAGAGAGTTAGGGAAGTTGCCATAGAAGAGGTGGCCCTTTTAGAATTTTATAAAACAGAGGAAGTAGCAGATAAAAGAAGGCATAACCCTCAAGCACGTGGTAACCTGTACTTCAAATATAGGTATATGAAATATTTCTACAAAAATACGCAAAAATCTTAATACTGTTTGTTTCTAGACAGAGAAATTGGGTAGCTGAGGAGCTAGTGCTAGAGAGAGATGTTTCAATTATAATATTTTGAATATGGTACCATGTGCATATGGTATCCACGTTTAAAAATAAATACTCTCTTAGGAATGGAGACATTAAGACAGTAGTGTTTTTGATGTTTGTTTGTTTTGAGACAGAATCTCGCTCTGTCACTCAGGCTGGAGTGCAGCGGTACAGTCTCGGCTCACTGCAACTTCCGCCTCCTGGGTTCAAGTGATTCTCCTGCCTCAGCCTCCCAAGCAGCTGGGACTACAGGTGCACGCCACCACGTTTAGCTAATTTTTGTGTTTTTAGTAGAGACGGGGTTTCACCATGTTGGCCAGGCTGTCTCAAACTCCTGACCTCAGGTGATCCACCCACCTCAGCCTCCCAAAGTGCTGGGATTACAGGCGTGAGCCACTGCGCCCGGCCTAAAGGCAGAAGTTTCTTAAGCAACATGATGAATTTGCTAGTCAGCTACTTCTTTCTGCTTGTCAATTTTTTCTTTAATGTTATAAATGTTTATAAATATTTAATGTTATAAATGTTTAATTATGGAATACAGGGAGTTTTCCTTGGTTAAAGGTGTTCCAGACAGACTGGTGAGGGAGAAGTTTTTAAGCAGAAGACTCTTCCCATGCCTCTCAAACCCTGCCTGACCCTTCAGGCTATGAGAAAACTACTATTTGGGAGATTCTCCAACTCATGGATTAAACTCTTCCCTGGCTCTAGAGCTGGCAAGTCAAATGAGTAATTTTAAAGTGTCCAGGCCAGGCACGGTGACTCACAGCTACAATCCCAGCACTTTAGTAGGCTGAGACAGAAGGCTCACTTGAGCTTGGGAGTTTGAGACCAGCCTGGGCAACAGAGTGAAACCCTGTGTCTACAAAATATTTTAAAATTAGTCAAGCATGGTGTCATATGCCTGAGGTAGCAACTACTCAGGAGGCTGAGGTGAGAGGCTCACGTGAGCCCCGGAGGTCAAACCTGCAGTAAGTGATGATTGCACCACTGCACTTCCTCCTGGGCAACAGAGCAAGACCCTGTCTCAAAAAAATAAAATGTTCAAAAGGAGTTCATTGGTCTTGTCTCAAGCAGTTAAGAAACAGGTCATCTTACTTACATTTCTGTTGTCCCAGTGAAGATCACACAACTACCAGGAGGAAATCCATTTTTGACTCTTTGTCAGTCATGATCTTCTATAAATGATCCTCAGGTCTGTGCCATTAATTGATAGAAATTGATCTTTTTTCTTGGGCTGGACAACTTTTGTTTTGAACATTTATGTATCACTTGTATCTATTATAATTTGTCTTAGAAAAAAAATCATTCAGTGAATAATATAGATGCACAAAACTAGGACTGAAAAGTTGAAGGGAAGGAAGGAAAGAGACAAGAATGACAAATGGGCTGGGCGCGGTGGTGGCTCATACCTGTAATCCCAGCACTTTGGGAGGCTGAGGTGAGAGGATCGTTTGAGCCCAGAAGTTCAAGACCAGCTTGGGCAACAAGACAAAACAAAAAAATACCAAAAAAAAGCACAATTAGCTGGCTGTGGTGGCACATGCCTGTGGTCCCAGCATCTCAGGAGGCTGAGGTGGGAGGATTGCTTGACCCCAGGAGGCCAACTTTGCTGTGAGCTAAGGTCATGCTACTGCACTCCAGGCTGGGGAACAGAACAACACCCTGTCTCAAAAAAACAAAAAAGAATAACAAATGGAATTAAGAGAAGGACTCTGTTGGAGGTTGGGAGGGGGCCTATGTATCGTGCTTCTTGTAGTGCAAACCCCTAAATCATGTACCGGCACTAGCTAGTGAGATTTACAGATCATCGCCTCACCTCAGTAAGTCAAAGGTTTTGCCTTCTTCCACAAGTCGTCTTTTTGTTCACTCTCTATAAAATAATCAACTCATGCCCTCAAGGTTTCTGCTATGGAGCTGAGGTGACAATTTTTCAACAGAATTGATGCCATATGGAAAATCCCAAGCTAGCTTTTGGACAAGTGCAAAATCACATATTCAAAACAGATGAGAAGCTTGCTATCGTGGTGGGAGCGCAGGCTTTGGTGTAACAGTCCTGAGTTGGAATTTCATCTCTCCTAATTAGAAGCTGCAGAGACCTGGTCAAGTCTGAACCCTTATGAGCTTTCGTTTCCTCAGCTTTAAGTGGGACTAATGATACTGAATTTGAAGAGTTATCGTGAGGATTAAATGGGACAAATGGGAAGTGTGTAGCATCTCTGGCACATAGATGTAAAATAAATGAGAATGGGCAGGTGCTATTAAAAATATTACCTGGCTGGGTGTGGTGGCTCATGCCTATAAGCCCAGCACTTTGGGAGGCCGAAGGGGGTGGATTACTTGAGGCTAGGAGTTTGAGACCAGCCTGGCCACCACGGTGAAACCCCATCTCTACTAAAAATACAAAAATTAGCCAGATGTGGTGGCATGTGCCTATAGTCCCAGCTACATGGGAGACCAGGGCATAAGAATCACTTGAACCTGGGAGGTGGTGGTTGCAGTAAGCTGAGATCACACCATTGCACTCCTGCCTGGGCAAGAGAGAGAGACTGTGTTCAACCAAAAAAAAAACTAACAAACGCACACACACAAAAACCCTATCACTTCCTTACTGTGTGCTCACACTGTACATAAAGCCTTATTGGTAGATAATACTGTTAAGCCATCTAAAAAACTGAGCACTGGGGGCCAGGCGTGGTGGCTCATGCCTGTAATCCCAGCACTTTGGGAGGCCGAGGCGGGCGGATCATGAGGTCAGGAGTTCAAGACCAGCCTGGCCAACATGGTGAGACCCCTTCTCTAAAAATATAAAAATTAGCTGGGCACAATGATGCATGCCTGTCGTCCCAGCTACTCGGGAGGCTGAGGCAAGAGAATCACTTGAACCAAGGAAGCGGAGGTTGCAGTGAGCCAAGTTCACGACACTGCACTCCAGCCTGGCAACAGAGAAAGACTCCATCTCAAAAAAAAAAAAAAAAAAAAAAAAAAAAAAAAAAAAACCTGAGCCCTGGAGAGGTTAACAGTCTTCCCAAGGCCTACAGCCAGCAGAAACAGGGCCAAGGTTTAGACGAAAGAAGTCTGACTCCAGAAGCCTAGCTCATAATCCTTTGCCTCTATAGCCTGTCTTGAGAGTAAGCTAGCAAGCCACCTGAAGAGTGGGTTGATTCATGGACTGCTTTTGGGATAGATGAGTTTTAGGAATCACTGGTATTTGTAGACTGGAGTCACTGAGGTCTTGATTTGGAATGTTATTTACATATGCAGAGATAGGAAGGGAGGGCTGGTGGGGAAGAAGGCAGAGCTGCAGTTTTGCCTGAATAATTCAGGAGTGTTAGAATTTACGATATCCAATGATGAGATAAGCATCATATGCATAATCAATACCTTGTTTTTAATTTAATAAAGGTCAGTCTTGGCCAGGCACAGTGGCTCACACCCGTAATCCCAGCACTTTGGGAGGCCAAGGTAGGCAGATTACAAGGTCAGGAGTTCAAGACCAGCCTGACCAACATGGTGAAACCCCATCTCTACTAAAAATACAAAAATTAGCAGGGTGTGGTGGCTCATGCCTGTAACCCCAGCTACTTGGAAGGCTGAGGCAAGAGAATTGCTTGAACCTGGGAGGCGGAGGTTGCAATGAGCCAAGATCAAGCCACTGCACTCCAGCCTGGGCAGCAGAGTGAGATTCTGTCTCAAAAAAAAAAAAAAAGTATTTTAATGACCTATTATTTCATCTGTTCACAAAATAAATACCTAAAATATCCCAACCCACTGTCTTTTTTACTCTTCTGTTCCACTCTCTGAACTACACGTTTTAAAACATGAATCATTTTTTTTAAAAATTCACCAGCCCACATTTCTAACTTAGCTCTTGGTCCCCACCTTTTACATCTCACCCCCAGTTAGTGCAACTAGCCAGAACCACAGCTTCATAGACTACAGGGGCACCCAGTAAGAAATGTGGCATTTTTTTCCCCCTAAATACACTAGATAAATTAAACAAAAAACTAACAAAAAGAAACATGGCCCTTTTCTATTAACAGATAACAGTGCCTCATGTTTTCTTGTATCTTCATTTTATTTTTATTTTTTTATTTTTTTGAGATAGTCTCACTCTGTCTTGCCCAGGCTGGAGTGTGGCATGAGCTCAGCTCACTGCAGCCTCTGCCTCCCGGGTTCAAGTGATTCTCCTGTCTCAGCCTCCTGAATAGCTGGGACTACAGGCAAGTACCACCACACCCAGCTACTTTTGTATTTTTAGTAGAGACAAGATTTCACCATGTTGGCCAGGCTGGTCTCAAACTTCTGGCCTCAGTTGATCCATCCACCTCAGGTGATCCACCCACCTTGGCCTCCCAAAGTGCTGGGATTATAGATATGAGCCACTACTCCCAACCTTCACTAATAACTTTAAGAGAAATTACAGTAGCCGTCAAACAAAAAGAAATAAATAAATGAAGAGTTTTACATACAGAAAGACTTCCGCGCTAAAAATGGATCATTTGCAGTGAGTTTGGCATTTGAAACTATTAACGTATTATTCCTTTATGGTCATTGCCATCCTTTATGTAGCACCACAAAGTATCTAAGAATTTTTAATTTAGACCACTTTTATGGACCAAAAACTCCAAGGGGGTCTTTTCTTTCTTTTGAGTATGAGTGAACAGAAATTTCCTATTTACCTTTTATAATGTTTCAAGATCAAAGGAGTTTTTGCTGAAAACCAAGCTTTGTAAAATCCATGCATAGTCCAAGTTTAGTGTGTGACTCTCTCAATCCAGTGAAGACAGGGTATTTGGGCACCAAACTTTGAAAACCAGCATCATTACAGGGTACTACCAGGAATCTGCATTAGTTTCTCCTCATACTACCTTAATACAAATGACCTTTATTAGGATCTCATTAGTATCTCTGGGATCACTGCAAGCCACTGACCCCACAAGTTTCCTCCAAATCATTCCCCTGAAATAGTTCAGAGAAACAAACTCTTGGCAGTGTAAATGCTCCCTGGGTCTGGAAATTTCATATGTCAGAGTTAAAACAAAGAATGGTCCAAAATCCATTCCTGGTACAGAATCTGAAACGTAAATTGTCTGGATCCAGAAACTTTTCCTGGCTCTTGGGGGCTGCCTCTCTAATTGCTACAGTAAAGAATGTTTTCAGAACTGTATAGCGATAAAATGAAAGTACTGTATTTAGTATTGTAAAAATATTGGAACCCAGATGGGTTATCTAGTTATAGACTTCTCGTTTTCTTTTACTGTTTCTCTATTGTGGAATTTGTATAGAAACCTTTTTTTGGTTGTTTTCTGTTGTCGTTTTTGTTTTTGAAAGAAAGTAAACCTGGAGCTATAGGACGTGCCTGTAGTCCCAGCTCCCAGGATGAGGCAGGAGAATCGCTTGAGCCCAACATTTTTGGGAAACATAGTGAGACTCCTTCTCTTTTTTTTTTTTTTTTGAGACGGAGTTTCACTCTTGTTACCCAGGCTGGAGTGCAATGGCACGATCTCGGCTCACCGCAGCCTCCGCCTCCTGGGTTCAGGCAATTCCCCTGCCTCAGCCTCCTGAGTAGCTGGGATTACAGGCATGCGCCACCATGCCCAGCTAATGTTTTTGTATTTTTAGTAGAGACGGGGTTTCACCATGTTGACCAGGATGGTCTCGATCTCTTGACCTCGTGATCCACCCGCCTCGGCCTCCCAAAGTGCTGGGATTACAGGCTTGAGCCACCGCGCCCGGCCGGCGAGACTCCTTCTCTTTAAAGACAAAAAAAAATGACTGGGCACAGCGGCTCATACCTATAATCCTAGCACTTTGGGAGGCCAAGACAAAAGGATTATTTGAGCCCAGGAGTTTGAGACCAGCCTGGGCAACATAGTGAGACCCTGTCTCTACTTAAAAAAAAAAAAAAAAAAATTGGCCAGCCATGGTTGTGCATACGTATATTCCCAGCTACTTGGACGGCCGAGGCAGGAGGATCACCTGACCCTGGGAGGTTGAGGCTGCAGTGAGCTATGATTGAGCCACTGCACTCCAGCCTGGGCAACAAAGTGGGATGCTATATCAAAAGTTTTTTTTTTAAATTAAAAAGCAAACAAGCATAGTTTGGGGTGTGTGTTTGTGTGTGTCTATTTTGTCTATCTTGTCATATTTTTGCAAGAAATATTCATTTTTTTACTTCATATGAACTTAATTCTGAGACTCCATACTTCTGGGCTAAAGTGAAATTCAACTTCAGCCATTTTGGTGGCTCTTTAACTTCAAAGGGTCCCAACCAAGCACCCAGACATTGGTGACACCCTTATGGTCATTGCTGTCAGCACTGCCTGCTCATCATCAAGCCTGTCCTTGCCTAAGCCTATAAGATCTCTCAAGTCCAGAAGTCCTGCCACTTGACTTCTTTCATGGCTGGAGTCCTATAGGTGTCAGCCTCTACGGTCTGGCAGGTATCAGAGGTGTCAGCCCTTAACCATTGCCAGCAGGGTCTTAAAACCTGCGTGTGTGCACTGGGGGCAGGGAATAGGAGGACCCTGGGCACTGCTGGACTCAAATCCCTATTGTGGGACCCACAGACCTCTGTTTCTAATCTCCACTCAAAAGCTGTGTCCCTCGGTCGGGTGTGGTAGCTCACACCGGTAATTGCAGCACTTTGGGAGGCTGAGGCGGGCGGATCACCTGAGGTCAGGAGTTCAAGACCAGCCTGGCCAACATGGCAAAACTTGTCTCTACTAAAAAAATACGAAAATTAGCCGGGTGTGGTGGCACATGCCTGTAATCCCAGCTACTCGCGAGGCTGAGGCAGGAGAATCACTTGAACCTGGGAGGCAGATGCTGCAGTGAGCCGAAATTACGCCAATGCACTCCAGCCTGGGCAAAAGAGCAAGACTCTGTCTCAAGAAAAAAACAAACAAAAAAAAACCTGTGTCCCTCTCCCAGCAGCCCTCCAAGACACGTATCATAATTATCATAATCCATTCAGTGCCCTTTGGGTCTATTAAAAACAGAAAGAGCCAATGTCTTCTGGTTGCTTCAGGTTTCTGCTCTACAAAAATCTCTAAGGCAAAGCACTGCAAAGCTTGACTACTTGCTCTACAGGAGGGGGATGAGGGAAAAAGAAAGTGGACAAACTCAATTTAATATTTTTAGGATAGTCTCTCATCAAAATATATAATTGTTTGGGTATATAAATGTGACTTGTCTAGAGAGATCCTTGGAAGCTGGGAGTAATGATTGTCTCTAGCTAGAGGGGCTGAGTCTGGGTGGGAGGCAGCCTGTTTTTGTACCTTGCAATACCTGTAGTGGTATTGCTTGAATCCAATACATGGATACATGTCATTTTTATGATGATAACATCTTTAGGTTATGAATCTGAAGAGATACAAATTATTTTTTAATTCATTAACTAGGAAACACTTTTCCCAACCAAGGCTTGCCTACAGTAGATATTGTCGTTCTAACTTTATGGCTCAGATTGCTGAGTTCAGAGGAATTAATTGCCCAAGATTACAAGAAAGCAGAGTCCAGATTCGAACCCAGAGCTGTTTTACACTTGGGCCCATGAATGCTCTTTCTCCTACTCCTGTTTTCCTCTCCTACAAGACCCATTCATTCCACTAAGTTCCTTTCTTTTATTGCCCAAGTAATAAGGCCTGGCAAAATCCCCTTTACCAGGCCACACAGCTATACCAAATCCTTGAATACCCGTAAATACCTGAAACCGTGTTTCAAAATACACTATAAAATGTAAATAAGAATGACACATAGTTCACCTCAAGTTCATACAAAGCAGCAATGTACAGGGTTAACAGTAAAATACATGGAAGACATTTAACCTGAAATGTTAGGCAAAGCCAGTTTTAAAGGAATGAAATAATAACCTTAGGAAAATTTAATTATACTTCTGAATACATCATAACTGTATATTGTTTATCTTTATGTCAGATAAAATATAATGTTATTAACAAATAGAAAATTATGGGTTGCTGCCTATTGGTTGTTTGCTTAAGGAAGCATTTGGATTGTTGAAAATTAATAAGATTTTCTTTTTTATAGAATGCTATAGTTATCCATGAAGTATATGAAGAAGGCGCAGCAGCCAGAGATGGAAGACTTTGGGCTGGTGACCAGATATTAGAGGTATATGATTTTGAATTTTATTTTATATCAGTAAATATGGTTCCTTTCCTAATCTTGATCCACAAAGTGAATTTATCTTTCTACTCAACTATATCTTCACTGATTTCTCTACCATTTAACAAGATATATACCATATTCTTTTTTTCTTCAATGTCCATTGTACAGTGGTCTAGAATCATGACAGGTGTCAATCTACATTTGTCTCTGAAAGCTTTTTTTAACTAAAAGGAAAAATACAACTATGGCTCTATTATTTTAATATCAAATGAGACTATATAATATTGCAAATTTTTTGCCTCTTCATTATACCCTACTCAATTCCTCCTAAAAACACATGCATATAGACACATACATACGCATAAATACCTGATATTTTAAAGATTTTGTGGCAGCTTAAATAGGATTTTCTTTTTTTTTTTTTTTTTTTTTTTTTTTGAGACAAAGTCTCACTCTGTCGCCCAGGCTGGAGTGCAATGGTGTGATCTCAGCTCACTGCAACCTCCGCCTCCCGGGTTCAAGCAATTCTCCTGCCTCAGCCTCCTGAGTAACTGGGATTACAAGTGCAAACCACCACACTCAGCTAATATTTGTATTTTTAGTAGAGATGGGGTTTCACCATGTTGATCAGGCTGGCCTCAAACTCTTGACCTCATGATCCACCCACCTCGGCCTCCTAAAGTGCTGGGATTACAGGCGTGAGCCACTTTGCCCGGCCAATATTTTCTTAATTTTAATAAATCTTTATGCAAAATGGAAGTTCATGCCTTGCCATCAATGTTTTCAAGTTGATAAAAATGTAAAATCCTCTCTCCTTAGGAGGAATATGATGCTTACTAAAAATTGAAATGTTTAACTTTTTCAAATTGACTCTCATTTAGCAAAGTTGTTAAAGCCTTTTAAAAAGTACCAAAGCAGGCAGTGTCTGCTCTATGGAATGGCTGAACGGGAAGCCGATGCCAGGCCTTCTGCTAGGTGGAATGAAAGAGCTTTCTCGATGGTGTGAAACCTTTAGGCGGCATTTATTTTTTCATTGGATGAACTTAATTGAATAGTTAGCATTTTATGGTGGCCATGTGCATTTTTTGCTTTGCAACTTTAATATAGCACATTATGAATGACATCATAGAATTTTAATTTTCCCTTTGGTGGTTCATTTCTGCCTCCCAAGATGAAACTGGAGATATAATTAAGGGCAGGAAACATAGGCGAGAAGGGGTTAAAGGAGAGGCTAAGCTGTTTGCAAATTAAATTCAGCCCAAGTTACGGGATTTCTCTGCAGGCCTTTACTGTGTTTCATCATTGGATTAAGGCATATTCCCAGTACATTAACTAAGGTACAAGTGTATGAGGTTAGAAAAATAAGCAAGACCTCTCTGGGAATTGGCTTGACTGCCTTAGCATACAACGTGGTTTTTTAGTGATCAGGAGTTTGAGATTTCTTTGTTTTTCCCTCCCTAGATTTTCAGATCAATTGGTATTATCATAATTGGCTTTTTAAGATGAATAGATTAAATATTTAAAATGGCATAGATACACATATGCCTTGATACATACATGAATTGTAAATCCACAGATTTTAATGGTCACTTGAAACTAAATCTAATATGTTCATTATCTTGAATGTGGTGATGCCTCACAGGTATAAATACACATCTGGTAAAATCTATCAAATTGTACAGTTTAAATTTGTGCATTTATTTTATATCAATTATATCTCAATAAGGATTTTTTTTTTTTTTTTTTGAGACGGAGTTTCGCTCTTGTTACCCAGGCTGGAGTGCAATGGCGCGATCTCGGCTCACCGCAACCTCCGCCTCCTGGGTTCAAGCAATTCTCCTGCCTCAGCCTTCCCGAGTAGCTGGGACTACAGGCATGCACCACCATGCCCAGCTAATTTTTGTATTTTTGGTAGAGACGGGGTTTCACCATGTTGACCAGGACGGTCTCGATCCCTTGACCTCGTGATCCACCCGCCTCGGCCTCCCAAAGTGCTGGGATTATAGGCGTGAGCCACCGCGCCCGGCCATCTCAATAAGGATTTTTAAAAAATGGTTTCTGTTTGTATTAGATAGACCACCTGTAGCCGCTCTCATCTATAAAGTATGTTCAAGTCCAAGTGAATACCCGCTAAAGGTTAACATTAATACAGCAAATTTGTTTTAAGTGGAAGGAGAATTGTACAAATCAAGTTAACAGTTTCCTGGCAACTGGCAAAATTATGTTATCTCTTCTGAATGGATGCCTATACTGCTCATTAAAGATGGCCAATACAGGTTCCTCTCTTACCTCAGACAAGGTCTAGCTTGTGAGAGTCTAGCACGTGTTTAACTAAGAAATACAGCTCTCAATTTGGTCAAGGGACATGTTTCCTTTCTAAACAGCTTTCTACTCCACATTGAACTGGTTCTGGTTGTGGCTGATGACTAGAAATGTGTGACAATGCAGCGGCAGCCGGTGACCCCAGAAGGCCTTGAGAAGACAGGCCTGTTTTCATGGGATATTTTGAGATCATGAAACAAGGCTTTTCCAAACAGTGCCCTTTCCACTCATGAAAGTCCTCTGCATTCTACAAGTTGGCCTTTCACGGTTTTAATACTATTCTGATGTTAAGGTTAGGACAAGCCAGATTTTGCTTCCAAAGATAGAGTCAAATAATGTTTTGGCATGGCAAGATTTATGATTCTGTTAATAGGATGAACATGAGCTGTGTCTTCTTTCTGGTTCTCCTTTTAGGCCAGTTCCTTCTGGTACCCTCCCTGCTCCCCCATCCCCACCCCTAGTGCCATTATCCCCTCTATTTTGATGCAAGTGTGAGCAGAAGAGAGTAGAGAGTTAATGCCCGAGTTTCCCTATGCAGTAAAATACTGAGGAGCTGCTGCACTAGCTTTGCTACTCTTTCCTTCTCAAGCACTGGGTTCACCCTCTTTCCCACATGGCCATTCTATCCAAGGGATGTGGCATGCTCCCTTGACACATGGGTCTTCCTGGAGCCTTCCTTCCCAAATAGGAAGCCCTGCTATTTCCACCCTCCTCTTCTACAATCAATATTCTAAATAATGCATACTATGCTTCTGTAAGGCACTTACATAATACATCTCTCGGCCGGGCGCGGTGGCTCAAGCCTGTAATCCCAGTACTTAGGGAGGCCGAGGCGGGTGGATCACGAGGTCAAGAGATCGAAACCATCCTGGTCAACATGGTGAAACCCCGTCTCTACTAAAAATACAAAAAATTAGCTGGGCATGGTGGCGCGTGCCTGTAATCCCAGCTACTCAGGAGGCTGAGGCAGGAGAATTGCCTGAACCCAGGAGGCGGAGGTTGCGGTGAGCCGAGATCGCGCCATTGCACTCCAGCCTGGGTAACAAGAGTGAAACTCCGTCTCAAAAAAAAAAAAAAAAAAATAATAATAATAATAATAATAATACATCTCTCTGCAATATTCTAGCCACATCATGATATTTCTATCATGATTATTGACACATTTAGTGGTATCTCCTGATTTGCAGAGGAGCAAATGGAAACTGTGATCTTAGATCACTTCCATCTGAGCAGACACCATCATGCTGGAATTTAATAGAAATTGCTTTGTAATATTACAGCTTAATGGCAATGCTTTTAATTAAAAGTATATTTGTTAGGGCCTTTCAAAAGGTATTTAGAGGCTTAGAAAGCTCACCTTCAATCCATGGAGGTAACTTTTTTTTAATTGAGTAACAGAAGAGGTCTTGTGTGCCATCTATTGGAATACAGGAAAATAATCAGCTCAGACCACATTTTTCCTCTTTGTGTTTCATTCATAGACAATGAAAACGTATTCACTGGCTTAAAGTAGCAGTGAATGATCATGCTGAGAGGAAAAACAGCCTTGACTAACGTTACTTCAATTCCTTGTAAAATACCAACTTCTAATTTACATTGAACATAACTGTGCGAAGCCCTGTGCTGAATGATTCATGACACTAAGTACATATGGTTATCTCTAAGTCATAGATGACATGGCAAAATTTTGGCTTAAGTAATTTACACAGAGTTTCGTATAGCCAGTAAGTCCAAATCAGCGCTCAAACCGAAGTGCATCCATGTCCAAAACCCATGTTCTTTACCACCGTTTTTCTGGATGTAGCTCATCTAAGTGAACACGCAAGCCACCAAGATATACTAGAAAAGAAACAGCAGCTTTTAAACACCTTCTTGGCTCACACAATCAGCTTTTAATGACAGTTCAAAAGTCACCTTCTCCAAGAAGGTTCATCCTTCCTTTCTCTTTTCCCCATAACCATTCTTTATGCCACTGGTCCTTAGTCTTTAGAATATTAGAATTAAAAAAGCCTTAGGGGCCGGGTGTGGTGGCTCACATCTATAATCCCAGCACTTTGGGAAGCCAAGGTGGGCAGATCACGAGGTTAGGAGTTGGAGACCACTCTGGCCAACATAGTGAAACCCCATCTCTACTAAAAATACAAAAAATTAGCCAGGCATGATGGTGTGCACCTGTAATCCCAGCTACTCAGGAGGCTGAGGCAGGAGAATCGTGTGAACCTGGTAGGCAGAGGTTGCAATGAGCTGAGATCGTGCCACTGCACTCCCACCCAGGTAACAGTGCGAGACTTCATCTCAAAAGAAAAAAAAAAAGAGAGAGAGAGACAACCAGATTCCAATGGGAAATTTCAGGGAGTCTTGGATGCTGTTGGAAATACTGGTCTCTCATCTCCTTCTGCGCTTGTTAGGAAGCAGTTGTGACATGAGCAAATAAGAGCGAAGATGTCAGCCAGGCATGGTGGCTCATGCCTGTAATCCCAGCACTTTGAAAGGCCAAGGCAGGAGGATCACCCGAGCCCCGGAGTTTGAAGCCAGCCTGGGCAATATGGCAAGACCTCATCTCTACAAAAAATTTAAAAATTAGCTAACATGGTGGCACACACATGCGATCCCAGATACTCAGGAGACTGAGGGGGAAGGATCGCTTGAGCCTGGGAAGTCAAGGAAGCAGTAAGCCCAGTATTCATGCCACTGCATTCCAACCTGGCCAACAGAGTGAGACCCTATCTAAAAAAATAAATAAATAATCAAAGATGTCAAATCCAATAAGCAACTGAATCTAAAAATGCTGACTAAACACTAACATTTCTTTCCCTTTGATCTCAATTAAATGAGCTAGTTAATTCCCTGCGTGCACACACTCTCTTCTCTCTCTTTTTCATTGATTTCAAGTAAAGTTCATAGCTATGTGAAATTGCATTATCATGTATCCACCCTCTGTGTGCTTATGGGGTAGGATATTTTAAGGGCCGCCTTCTTTACATTCAAAGCAGCTCGTACTGCTCGTGGTCACTACCTGTTTGCTTTGAGAGTGGCTGGAAATTTCTAGAGACTCTTGACTGGGTAGATCAAGGAGATTCAGCAGACAGAGCAGGCAGAGGCCTCTGCCATCAGCAGCTCATCTCAAAATGCCCATTGTTCCAGGTTAATGGGGTTGACCTGAGGAACTCCAGCCACGAAGAAGCCATCACAGCCCTGAGGCAGACCCCGCAGAAGGTGCGGCTGGTGGTGTATAGAGATGAGGCACACTACCGAGATGAGGAGAACTTGGAGGTTTTCCCTGTGGATCTGCAGAAGAAAGCTGGCCGCGGCCTGGGCCTGAGCATCGCTGGGAAACGGTAAAGCCGTCCTGTGCAAGTCAGGATCTGCCTTTTTGATCCAGAGCTCTGGGGACTGATGCCAGTGAACGCTGAAAGAGAAACCTTCATGTAAACTAGCGATGGGATTTCTAAAACTAAGATGTTTATGAATATTTGACAACATGGGTCATATTTTCGAGCAAGGTCTTACCAAAAAAATTGTCATATCAAGATAGAACTCCAGGCCCAATCAACCCAGACTATTACTCTTTCGTATAGAGTACAAACAGCTAGAAGGTTCTTTCACTTGGAATTACTAGGATCTGAGTTTTGCAGAGGTTAAAGTAACCATACCCAAAAAATAACTAGTGTCAAGGACATTTATCCCATGTTGGGTCAAGAACATTGCTTTGACATGGAAATTAACATGGAAAGTTGCTTTGTGTCATACTATGTTAATTTCACACTATGTTAAGACTAGTTGAGTAAACATAGTTAAGAGACAAACATAATTCTTCATGATAGTGGTTTTCTATTGAGAAAAATGTCTTTTTTGCAATCTGGGAGTTGACAAAAAAAAAAAAACAAAATGTCCTGCTGGGCACAGTAGCCTGTACCTATTGTCCCAGCTATGTGGGAAGATCACTTGAGGCCAGGAGTTCAAGGCCATAGTGTACTACGATCGTGCCTGTGAATAGCCACTGCACTTGAGCCTCTTGGGAAATGTAACAAGACTCCATCTGTAAATTAAAAAAAAAAAAAAGAAAGAAAGAAAGAAAAGGAAAAAAGAAAGATGTCCCCAAAGTAATATTTTGCAACAAAAATATAGGTAGGTAGATCCTAATGGCCAGGCTGCTCTTTTGAAATATATGTTGCATAGACCAGGCATAGTGGCTCGCGTCTGTAATCCCAGCATTTTGGGAGGCTGAGGTGGGAGGATTGCTTGAGGTGAGGAGTTCAAGATCAGCCTGGCAACATAGTAAGACTTGTCTCTCAAAAAATTTTTAAATAAAGAAAAATGGGCCGGGCGCGGTGGCTCAAGCCTGTAATCCCAGCACTTTGGGAGGCCGAGGCGGGTGGATCACAAGGTCAAGAGATCGAGACCATCCTGGTCAACATGGTGAAACCCCGTCTCTACTAAAAATACAAAAAATTAGCTGGGCATGGTGGTGCACGCCTGTAATCCCAGCTACTCAGGAGGCTGAGGCAGGAGAATTGCCTGAACCCAGGAGGCGGAGGTTGCGGTGAGCCGAGATCGCGCCATTGCACTCCAGCCTGGGTAACAAGAGCGAAACTCCGTCTCAAAAAAAAAAAAAAGAAAAATGAAGTCTATACTGCTTAACAGTAGTTTGTTCCAGGATAATATTACTAAGTTTCTCTTGCAGTGAATTGGAAAGGTAAGTAATAGCTTGAAGCGAAGTCTAGCTTCCATGGTTTACCGGCTTTTAGGTATCTAGTATGTATTAATCCCAACAGGGCTATAGGATTTCCAGATAATGCCCTAATATGGCCTTAAAATATATCAATCATCTTGTTAAGAAAGAAATCAAGTTGGTTTTATGCATGTTATGTTATATGCCCTCACAGACCTATGGTGACTAGCCTAATGCTTTTGTCCTCAGGCCAAGCCGTTATTAAAATAAAAATATTAGCTACAATTTTTGAGTGCAGATTTTGGATCGAGTATTGTGCTGTCATAATCTCATTTTTTACTTCAGCACCATAAAACCATCACTCTGAAAATGCACTACCAAACAAAAAAAGCTGCGTCTCTTGCATTTCTAAACAAAAATCAGCACACATCTGGGTGCAGAGCAACTGACAGAGCCAGTGTTGAAGTTTGCTTTCTTGTTTTGACACATACGTGTACCTGGGGCAATTTCATTTAGAGTAATGGTTTTTGCTTTTAGTGAACATCAATATTTCAGGTTGAGTTTATAAGGAACATTTACATTCCTTAGCACAAAAACTTGCAGTGTAAAGGATGAGATGTTTAGTTCTCCAAAGTCACAATTTTCTTTGACTAACGATTCCATCACCAGGACTTTGTCTTTAAGATATACTTACAGGTATTCATTGCTTATTGTTTGCAATAGTTAAAGAATGGGAATCACCTGTATGTTTATCAGTAAGCTACCAGTAAGTGAAATTATGAAACATCATAGAATAGTATGTAGCCATTTAAAAGATGAGGATGCTCCAAGTGCCAATAAAGACAAACTGCCAAGGTATGGAAAAAAAAAAAAGGAAAACAGAACTGGAAGAAAAAAGGAGTATATGTGTGTGTGTCCTGTCACAGACACACATATGTATTATGCGTGGAAATATTAGGTTGTGCCAATACTGCACTGCTGTATGGTGTTAACAGAAATGGAAGCGGAGTGTTTATTTCTGACATCGTGAAAGGCGGAGCCGCAGACTTGGATGGGAGATTGATTCAGGGAGATCAGATCTTATCTGTGAATGGAGAGGACATGAGAAATGCCTCACAGGAGACAGTGGCCACCATCCTCAAGGTGAGTTGCTAGGCTGCTTTTTACCCAGCCGGCACAACTGAAGTCTAGTGGGAACCGTTCCAGTCTGGCTTGATTGTAAAATGGGTTGGATGATGCTAACTCTAGGTTTTACTAGAAATTTAATCTCTGATTATTTTAAATGAGCAGGAATAGCTTTAAAAGAAAGTTCTGTTAACTCACAGAATTAAAGGGAACCTGCTTTGGGATTTCACAAGGAAGTTTTTCATACTTGTGAAAATTCTGAGAATCCATGATTGTTCTCTAAATGCGTTTGATGAGATGTGCTCTCCAGAAGCCACAGAATTCATCCCCCTCTCTCTAGGGCTATGCCTGTTGCTTTCATTACCCTTTTATAATATGTAGCTGTAGGGAGAGGTTCTGTTATGATATTTCAGAACATAAATGCTACTACTTTTCATTTCTATTCTTTTCTTGCCTTTCCAAGTGTGCTCAAGGGCTTGTGCAGATAGAGATTGGAAGACTCCGAGCTGGTTCCTGGACCTCCGCAAGGAAGACGTCACAGAACACTCAGGTTGTCGATGGCTTCGCATCAGACTGACTCACTCTTCTGCCTCCATTGGGAGAAAGTTTCCCATTTAATAAATGATTGTTTGGAAACAGTATCTAATGTACAGCATATTCACAGCACCAAGTTTAGTGAGTTTTCTTTTTTTTTTTTTTTTTTGAGACGGAGTTTCACTCTTGTTACCCAGACTGGAGTGCAATGGCGCGATCTCCGCTCACCGCAACCTCCGCCTCCTGGGCTCAGGCAATTCTCCTGCCTCAGCCTCCTGAGTAGCTGGGATTACAGGCACGCGCCACCATGCCCAGCTAATGTTTTGTATTTTTAGTAGAGACAGGGTTTCACCATGTTGACCAGGATGGTCTCGATTTCTTGACCTTGTGATCCACCCGCCTTGGCCTCCCACAGTGCTGGGATTACAGGCTTGAGCCACCGCGCCCGACCGAATTTTCATGTGTTTGAAATAAAAATGAAAGGTGGGATAGAAACTCATTAATCCCTAGATTTTTCTTTCCTTTATTGCTTGCAAATGTTTTCTTAGAACAATTTTTCTCTCTCACTATTAGTTCTACATTGCCCATGCCCGCATGTACACAGCTGTGTTTATTTTAAAAAAAAAAAAAAAAGAGGCAACATCTGGTGGCAATTTGACCCTCATTAGCACAACATTGTTGTATTCATTCAATTAAATATTGCTATAAAGTTAACTTGCGACTAGCCACTCACACATGCTGAGGGCAATTAATGGCATATTCCTAGGAGAACCAAGTGTGGGGGTTTTTGCTGTGGGAGGGAGGCCTTAGTGGGTGATATTTTGTGGGTTAGCAAACATCTTATATTTATTTGCAAGGCTGATGTAAGTGCCATTTTTTTTTTTTTAGCAAAGTATGTTTCACCATATATTTTTTTTCATTGTAATGGCTGACAAAATCAAGATGGTAGAGTATGTGGTTAGTCCCATGTGGCACATAATGAGACTATAGAAACTTATATGTGACCCCTTAGTCTCCTCTCTGGGTTATGGATAGGCTGCCTTAGTTTTGAGGTCAAAAGCATGACTTCTGGTCCCCTCCCTGGTTGCCTTACTTTTGAAGCCCCTCCAAGGTCTTTGCTCAGAAGGTGCTCTGATCTTACAGTTAGCACACAGGCACTTCTGGAAAGCTATTAGCTGCCTCCTGTTCCTCACTGGTGTTAGAAAATGAGTGAGGAAGATACCATTGTTCAGATAGGATTACAGACTAGCTGGCTTGTCTTAGGGAACCTTCAAAGCAGTCAAACCCAATAAACACCATATTGAGTTTGAAACCTTTTCTTTTTTTTCCATTTCTGGCTTACATAATGGGCAGCAAATATCTAAGACACAGTGCTGCGGTAGGATTCCATGAGTGAATAGTTAGTGATGACATTGACCAGACTTAACGAACAAAACAGTTGTGTAGCCAGGCTTCTTCCTTAATGGAAGACTCATCTTTGTTGAATTATTTCTTTAAAGCCTTATTGTATACAGAAGATTAGAAAGAAGCTATTCAGAGGAGGTTCCATTGAATCTCACTCCAAATGGAGTCTGGGGAAAAGAAAGAAAAGGTATCTCAGGGAAACTAGCATACATAAAGGCACAGAGAGGTAACAGGAGTTTGTGTGATATAAGGAAAGTTTGGACTGATCAGTAGGTAAGGTAGTAGGTAGACCTGGGTTTCTGTCCTTCTTGAGCAATGCATGAGAGCGTCTTCATAATTTTTTTTTTTTTTTTTTGAGACGGAGTCTCACTCTGTTGCCCAGGCTGGAGTGCAATGGCGCGATCTCGGCTCACTGCAACCTCTGCCTCCCGGGTTCAAGAGAGTCTCCTGCTTCAGCTTCTTGAGTAGCTGGAACTACAGGCACCTGCCACCACATCCAGCAATTTTTGTATTTTCAGTAGAGACAGGGTTTCACCATGTTGTCAGACTGGTCTCGAACTCCTGATCTCAGGTGATCCACCCTCCTCGGCCTCCCAAAGTGCTGGGATTACAGGCCTGAGGTACTGTGCCTGGCTGCATCTTGATAATTTTTAAGTTCACACTCCAGTTAAAGACAGAACTACCAAATTTAGAAGCTATATCATTAAATGTCCAAAAAAGGAAAAACTATCATCACCACTTACCTGGTATATGAATGTGAGCCGTCATATTTCGGAAACCTGGGACAAAGTATCAAGCACTTTGCCCTAATCTTCTTGCACAGAATTTTAATTTCAGAGGGCAGAAGTTTAATTCAATTTTTAAAAGCAATAAATGTATCATCACCTGTGTTTAGAATTATGGGTGACATATAAGAGTTTGCCCTATTTGGCTAATTAGAAGAAGGCTGGTAGCCAACTGTGAAAAGGAAATGTCTTCCTTTGATTTGCAGTAGGTTTGAAGGTCTCTTTAAAAATAAAAAAAATTTAAAAAAAAGGAAATGTCTTCCCATCATCATGTGCTGAAGACTGTGACCCTGGTGGATAAAAACAAAATTCCATTGCCAAACATTTTTACATCCTGACCCACTGAAAAAATCAGGATCTTGTAGGAACACAGGAGCAGTTACAAAATAGGGAGATCAATGCTTTCTTTTGAGGGCCAAGTACAATCAGCTGTTGATTTAATTCATAGAAAGTGAGTTCACTAAGAGAGAAATAACTTCTAGCTTTGGGGCCACCAAGCATCCTTTTTTTAAAAAAAGTGAATTTTCCCACAAACCAGGAAGAAAAAATTTCCTTACTCCTCAGGGGAAAAAACACTTGCAAGATATTTTCCTCAGGCAACTAAGGGAACACAGCCAGGCAAAGTGTATGTTTATAAAGATCTTGGGGCTGGGCTAGGTGGCACACGCCTGTAATCCCAGCACCTTGGAAGGTCAAAGTGGGCAGATTACTTGAGGACAGGAATTCAAGACCAGCCTGGCCAAAGAGCCTGGTGAAACCCCGTCTCTACTAAAAATACAAAAATTAGCCTGGTATGGTGCCAGGCACCTGTAAACCCAGCTACTTGGGAGGCTAAGGTAGGAGAATCACTTGAACCTGGGAGGCGGAGGTTGCAGTGACCTGAAATTGCACCACTGCACTATAATAGCCTGGGCAACAGAGGGAGACTGCTTCCAGAAAATACAATACAATACAGTACAGTACAATACAGCACAATACAATACAATACAATACAATACAATACAGTACAATACAGTACAGTACAATACAATACAATACAATACAATACAATACAATACAATACAATACAATACAATACAATGCAGGTCTTGGCAAACACATAATTCTGAATTTTTTTTTTTTTTTTTTTTTTTTTTTTTGAGATGGAGTCTTGCTCCGTCACCCAGGCTGCAGTGCAATGGCACGATCTTTGCTCATTGCAACCTCCACCTCCCAGGTTCAAGCAATTCTCCTGCCTCAGCTGTCTGAGTAGCTGGGACTACAGGCATGCGCCACCATGCCAAGCCTATTTTTGTATTTTTAGTAGAGATGGAATTTCATCATACTGGCCAGGCTGATCTCAAACTCCTGACCTCAGGTGATCCACCTTCCTCGGCCTCCCAAAGTGCCGGGATTACAGTCGTGAGCCACCGTGCCCGGCTATTCTGAAATTTTTTTAAGGCAAAATTATAATATGCTGTACTTCCTCAGTTCTGATTAGTTGTCTATTATAGTACCATTTATTTAAATCATATCCTTTAAGGAAAAATATACAAACACTTCTTTAAATGTGTATAGCCACTGTGAAGTATACTCAGATCTGCAGCTTACTTTGAAATAAATTTTTTTTAAAAAAGAGGCGGGGGCGTGGTAGCTCACGCCTGTAATCCAAGCACTTTGGAGGCTAAGGCGGGAGGATCACCTGAGGTCAGGAGTTCAAAACCAGCCTAACCAACATGGTGAAACCCCATCTTAAAAAAAAAAAAAGATGAGTGATGAATAGATAAATGACAGCGATAAAGAAAAGATAGCAAAATACTAATTGTGAAATCTAGGTGCTATGTATATGGATGTCTATTGTATAATTCTTTCAGCTTTTCCATGTATTTGAAATTTTTCATATTTTAGGAATTAAAATATTAAACAACTTTCATCACAGAGTTAAGAAAATGGACCAAATTATAATTTATGAACTGATAACAGTGATCCTAGTCTTAGCTTAAAATTCTGATGCAGAATAATTTGGTAGAAAAAATTATTCATTATTTGCAATATTGTGGTCTACTTCAGGAAGGCCCTTCTCTATGCATACAATTTTTGTTGAATAGCCACTAGCCTTAAATGACCACACAGTATTAACCTCAAATATTCATTTCAGTGAATAAAGGGACAGGTAATGGAGTCTAACAGATTGGACTAAATTATTACTGATTCTAGGAAAATCTTTGAGAAAAAAAATGTTATATATCCCTAAAACAGGCCTTTTTCCCTGAGATCTGGTGCTTTTTTCCCCACAGTTGAGGGTTCTATTTTGTCTGGTGTCTGCTAATGAAGGTCTTATTATACTTGTTTTAGCAAAATACATAATACATTTTGGGTAATAAGGGAATACACATTGACCATAACCCTAAATGAAGCAGAGTCCCCATTAGCTGACTATATATATATATACATACACACACTATGTGGCAACCTAGGAAAATGGCTTTGATTTTATGTGGAGCAAGAACAGCTCAAAAGATTGTATGTTCTCCACCTTGGTGATTGAAACCCTATACAAAAGCACACATAATGGTGAAAGCAATGGAGGAAATGGCTAAATGGGATTGGGTTGGGGTAGTAGGAGAGTAAGTGTGGGTGATTTTTGTTTTCTTTCTTGGCCTCTTCAGGATTTTCTGTTAGATGGTTATGGTAACATTGGCACGCTAGTGGATAAATATGCATTTTTAGGGCCGGGCAATGTCTGCACACAGGTGACCCCTGGGTCTTTCTTTTAGGGCGGTCAGCAGAGCTCACACAGCAGCTGTCGTCCCTCCTTCGCTCCTGTCATCGCTGGCCTGCAGAACCTGGTTGGCACGAAAAGAGTTTCAGATCCTTCCCAGAAAAATTCAGGTATTATACGGACACACCCAGAGCAAAACTGTCCTGTTACCCAAATTAAAAAAAAAAAAAAAAAAAAAATGTTTTTTAAAAAAAAGCCTTCTTTAATTTAAATGATTTTTAAATTTTTGAGCTTGGCCACATAAGCTGAGCTTTCTGAAAGGCCTGTTCTGAAGGTGGGAAACCCGTAGAGATTCCTTCAGTGGTGGCCAAGCGTGGTAGCTCACGCCTGCCATCCCAGCACTTTGGGAAGCCAAGGCAAGTGGGTCTCCTGAGGTCAGGAGTTCGAGACCAGCCTGTCCAACATGGCAAAACGCCATCTCTGCTAAAAATACAAAACAATTAGCCAGGCATGGTGGCACACAACTGTAGTCCCTGCTACTTGGGAGGCTGAGGCAGGACAATTGCATGAACCTGGGGTGGGGGAGAGGTTGCAGTGAGCCGAGATCATGCCACTACACTCCAGCCTCAGTGACAGAGCAAGACTCCATCTCAAGAAAAAAAAGAAAGAAAAATTCCTTCAGTGGTACAAAACAAAGCACCTGAAAAACAGGAAAGCAGAAAGCTGGAATGCATCATAAAGTAAAATTATTTACAAAGAGAAAATTAATAAATCACTTGCCACTGGAGGAAGGTTAGAGTGTGTATACCTTGTATGGGAAAACTGGCCAGTTAAAAGAAAACAAAGTGTGTATACCCTCGGTGGCAGGGTGGGACAAGAGGTCCTTTTAAGTCTTTTGTTGAATGGAGGTTATCTTTGATGAAGGTAGAAAAAAATGTACGATGAAACACGTGATGACTCATACGATCCTACCACTTTGGAGTCCGAGGTAGCCTGGCCACCTGAGGTCGGGAGTTCGAGCCAGCCTGGCCAATGTGGTGAAACCTCTCCTCTACTAAAATTACAAAAATTAGCTGGGCGTGGTGGCACATGCCTGTAATCCCAGCTACCCAGGAGGCTGAGACAGGAGAATCATTTGAACCCAAGAGGCAGAGATTGCAGTAAGCTGAAATTGTGCCACTGCACTCTAGCCTGGACTACAGAGTGAGACTCCATCTCAGAAAAAAAAAAAAAAACCCACAAATGACTCATCCTTGAAGCATTTACTCATCATATTCCAGGCAGCTGCTGCTATAAAGTCCATCAACTTTTGTCAGACCAAATGATTATGGACACATCGATCTCAAACAGAGATCACTGCTTTAAAATAGAGAACACAGCAGGCTGGGTGCAGTGGCTCACACCTGTAATCCCAGCACTTTGGGAGGCTAAGCCAGGTTGATCACTTGAGGTCAAGAGTTTAAGACTCACCTGGCCAACATGGTGAAACCCTGTCTCTACTAAAAATACAAAAATTAGCCAGGTGTGGTGACAGGTGCCTGTAATCCCAGCTATTTGGAGGCAGAGGCAGGAGAATTGTTTGAATTTGAGAGGCAGAGGTTGCAGTGAGCTGAGATGGTGCCACTGCACTCCAGCCTAGGTGGCAAAGCGAGACTCCGTCTCAAAAAAAAAAAGAAAAAAGAAAACATGGCCCCTGGTGACTTGGCTACCAGCTTGGATGCTGAGGAAGGGTACAATACCTGCTTGTTTTAGTGTCTTCTCTTGAAAGACCTAGAAAATGAAACCATTTTTCATGGGGCAATATTATATCTTAAATATATTATTTTTTAATATTAAAAAGTTAATTGTGTTGCTTCTTTATTTATAGGCGCAGATATGGAACCAAGGACTGTTGAGATAAACAGGGTAAGTCAGTTATTTTGCTATATACATTTTTCTGGTTTGTGTTAGATTTGCATTAAATGTACATTTTCCCCAACAAAAGTTATTGGACTGTAAGTGTGCTCCTTCAAGTTATTGAGGTAAAAATATGGTCTATAGGCCAGGCATGGTGGCTCACACCTGTAATCCCAGCCCTATAGGAGGCCGAGGTGCGTGGATACCTGAGGTCAGGATTTGAGACCAGCCTACTAAAAATACAAACAATTAGCCAGGCCTGGTGGTGCGTGCCTATAATCCCAGCACTCAGGAGGCTGAGGGAGGAGGATTGCTTGAATCCAGGAAGTGGAGGTTGCAGTGAGCCGAGATTGTGCCATTGTGCTCCAGCTTGGGCAACAAGAGCAAAACTCTGTCCCAAAAACACACAAACAAACAAACTATATATATATATATAGTCTATATAACATAAAGAAATAGGCCTAGAAAAGTACAGTAGAACAGATATGACCTCTATGAATTTTTTGGCAAATCTCATCTGCTGTAGTTTTATTTTTATTTATCTTTTTTTTTCAATCTTAGTCTTTTAACCTGCACATGTAAAGTTTTATAAAACAAAAATGGTATCATGTGGCACATACTAAAATAAGAATTTTTTGACAGGATATAGCATGATATTTATCGACTGCAGTACTCCATCATATGAATGTGATGTCAGTTTCTTAACCAGTTTCCTATTATTGGACAATTAGCACATTTCTCAATTTTTGCTATCTCTTATAGTAAAAATCATTATATTTTTTCCCATATCATGGGTAATTTCCTCAGGATCAATTCTTAGAAATGAAATTTTTGGTTCAAAAGGCAAACTTGTTATTAGAGGCTTTTATATATGTTGCTAAATTGCCCTTTTGAGAAGATTGTATAAGATGTATTTTAGTTCATAAATTTGTCGAACCCTGATTTTCAGACTCCTATGTGATGATATTCAATGAAAGTAGACTCTTTTTTGTTTTTTCTTTTTGAGATGGAGTCTCACTGTATTATTGCCCGGGCTGGATCTCAGCTCACTGCAACCTCCACCTCCCGTGTTCAAGTGATTCTTGTGCCTCAGCCTCCGGAGCAGCAGAGACTACAGGCATGCACCTCCACACCCAGCTAATTTTTGTATTTTTTTGTAGAGACAGAGTTTCACCATGTTGGCCTGGCTAGTCTCAAACTCTCGCCCTCGAGTGATCCGCCCACCTCAGCCTCCCAAAGTGCTGGGATTACAGGCGTGAGCCACTGGGCCCGGCTGAAAGTTAACTTTTATTTTGCTCACTTTGACCTAAATTAGGAGTTCAAGAAGGAATCTTGACCCTCTGGTAATCATGGTAATCAACTGCAGTAGAGTGATATCCAGCATAGCTTACTTCTCTAGATTTAATAATACCTCTGTTTGAAGGCATTAGTTTGCTAGGTCTGCAATAACAAAACACCACAAACTGGGTGTCTTGAACAACAGCAATTTTGGCCAGGCACAGTGGCTCACACCTATAATCCGAGCACTTCGGGAGGCTGAGGCAGGTGGATCATGAGGTGAAAGATCAAGACCATCCTGACCAACATGGTGAAACCCCGTCTCTACTAAAAATACAAAGATTATCTGGGCATGGTGGCACGCACCTGTGGTCCCAGCTGCTCTGGAGGCTGAGGTGGGAGAATCGCTTGAACCCAGGAGGCAGAGGTTGCAGTTAGCCAAGATCGTGCCACTGTGCTCCAGCCTGGCAACCAAGTGAGACTCCGTCTCAAAAAAAATAAATGGACATTTATTTTCTCACAGTTCTGAAGGCTAGATCCAAGATAAAGGTGCTGCAGGTTTGGTTTTTCCTGCGGCCTCTCTGCTTGATTTGCAGACGTCTGCTTTTTTACTGTTGCCTGACATGGCCTTTTTCGTGTGTGTCACTCATCATCCCTGGTGTCTCCCCTATGTCCTAATCTTTTCTTATAAGGACACCAGTCACATCGGACTAGAGCACACCCTGGACTTATTTTAAAGGCCCTATCTTCAAATACAGTCACCTTCGGAGGCCCTGGTACTTGAGGCTTCAACATGTGAATTTTAGGGGAACACAATTCAGCCTGTAGATTAGTATATGGCTGGGCATGGTGGCTCATACCTGTAATCCCAGCACTGTGGGAGCCTGAGGTGGGAGGATCACTGAACCCAGAAATTTGAGGCCAGCCTGTGCAACATGGAGAAAGTCTTGTCTCTACAATTTTTTTTTTTTTTTTTTTGAGAAAGAGTCTCGCTCTGTCGCCCAGGCTGGAGTGCAGTGGCACGAACTTGGCTCACTATAACCTCCACCTCCTGGGTTCAAGCAATTCTCTGCCTCGGCTTCCCAAGTAGCTGGGATTATAGGCACCTACCACCACGCCCAGCTAATTTTTTTTGTATTTTTAGTAGAGATGGGTTTTCACCATGTTAGCCAGGATGGTCTTGATCTCCTGACCTCATGATCCACCTGCCTTGGCCTCCCAAAGTGCTGGGATTACAGGCGTGAGCCACCGCGCCTGGCAATTTTTTAAAAATTAGCCACAGCCAGGTGCGGTGGCTCACGCCTGTAATCCCAGCACTTTGGGAGGCCAACGCGGGTGGATTACCTGAGGTCAGGAGTTCAAGACCAGCCTGGCCAACATGGTAAAACCCTATCTCTACTAAAAACGGAAAATATTAGCTGGGCATGGTGGTGGGCACCTGTAATCCCAGCCACTTGTGGGACTGAGGCAGGAGAATCGCTTGAACCCGGGAGGCAGAGGTTTCAGTGAGCTGAGATCGTGCCATTGCACTCCAGCCTGGGCAACAAGACCAAAATTCCATCTCAAAAAAAAAAAAAATTTAGCCAGGCGTGGTGGTGCATGCTGGTGGTCCAGCTTCCAGCTATTTGGGAGGCTGAGGTGGGAGGATCGTTTGAGCTCAGGAGATTGAGGCTGCAGTGAGCCATGGTCACACCACTGTACTCCAGCCTGGGCGACAGAGTAAGACCTTGTCTCAAAAAAAAAAAAAAAAAAGACAAAAAAGGAACAACAACAAAAAAGAGCCATTAGCTCTATAATAGCAAGTCAACCTCAATTTTCTCATCTGTAGAATGGGGGTGGTAACACCAGCATACCAAAAGATAAATATTGTTGTGTGGATTAAATGAGGTAATGAATGTAATGTCTTTAGCATAGTACCTAGTGCATTATGAATGCCCGGAAGTGGCCTCTGTTATTGTTAGCTGCAGCTTTCGCTGAGTCTGCCTTATTTGTTCCCAGTATTTTTCTACCGGAGTAGCAATTGAAATGTTCCTATGATGGGGAAGTGAAATGTACCACAGTATACACAATCATGGATAAACTAAGGAAACATCATGATGGATTTAAACAGAGCCAGAAAATTACTGCCTAAATTTCTCCTCTAAGATTTCAAAAATAATATGATTTTGTATTTCCTTAGTCATTTCAGCCACTTGTTTTACAGGCTTTTGTAATAAGGCCTGCTCCTACCTCCCCTATTCTCCTACACATGATCCAGGCAGAAATTTTTTTTTCAGACAGAGTCTCAATCTGTTGCCCGGGTTGGAAGGCGGTGATCTCAGCTCATTGCAACCTCGCCTCCCAGGTTCAAGCTGTTCTCCTGCCTCAGCCTCCTGAGTAACTGGGATTACAGGTGCATGCCACCACGCCCTGCTAACTTTTTGTATTTTCAGTAGAGACAGGGTTTCGTCATGCCAGCCAGGCTGGTCTCGAACCCCTGACCTCAAGTAATCTACCCGCCTCAGCCTCCCAAAGCGCTGGGATGACAGGAATGAGTCACCACACCTGGCCTCTAAACTTCTGTCATGCTGGTTCGGGTCTGCCACACATGTGTAGCCTGAGAGTTCTGTGGGTTCATAAACAGCATTGAGGATTCATTTTCTTCAGCTTCCTCTATTCTGCTTTTCTTCTCTTCCCTTCTTTTTCCTGATTCTTCTGCCCAGAAGGATGGAATTTCTATCTGAATGTTAGCATTCACCTTACCTTTCCAGCTCCTTGACTGGGAATTGCCCTCAGGGTAAAGCTGCCAGGAAAAAAAATAAAATTGGGGATGTCCCCCCTGCTGCTGTTTCTCCAAGTTTTGACTCTCCACCACGCTTTATTTGGTTTCTTTCTGTTTAAGAGACCACAGGTAGTTGTTTTTTATATTTTGACGAGACATCTTGATGGTAACCAGCAGGAGAGATACGCTGTCACCTGCCTGTGCTGCCATGCCAGAACTGGGACTTGTCATTTGTTCTTTTAGTCATTTAAATAATATTAACCCTATGATACTAGTGTGGGAAAAAACTGGACTAGAGCCAGGTCTCTTCACCGGAGTCCGTCTTGGGGAACATTTTCAGCCACATTTTATGTGTCTCTTCAAACTGTTGTCACTACAGTGGGTGTCCTCTCAGATCCTTTGTTATGCAGTCTTTTAAAGCCAAATGTGTTTGTTCACACCCAGAAGAGCATAGTATGTGTGGCAGTTTAATCATAAACACCATATGAGAACATACTTGCCAAGTCTGCATCAGAATTGGCCACTAAACTAAGCAGCGCATAGGGTGGGGTGGGTGGGTGGGTGTGTGTGTGTGTGTGTGTGTGTGTGTGTGTGTGTGTGTGTGTGTTTTAATTTACTTCTGCTCTTGCCTTTTATTGAGCCTCTTCTGTAGGCCATGACTGTGCCATAACATCTCATTTAACACTCAGACCAACAATGTCAGGTATGTAGTATTCTTCTCATTTTATACATAGAGATGGAGGCTTAAAGAGGTATTCAACCTAAATAACAAACAGGGAGGCTCTCTAAAAGAAAATGCTGCTTATTCAGGAATAGGGCATTGCAATGGGAATACACAGGCCCTAGCAGACTATGTGCATATTCAGAGAGGTAAGGAAAATAACTTTTAGAGGACAAAATGAAGAATATATAATTGTTTTGAGATAATTATCCTTGGCTACAAAGATTCATAACGGGGATGACACACAGCCCAAGGCTGGACAGGCATTTGCTGGACAGATGCTCTTGTAGAAGTGTTTTTTTTATGTTAAGGCTGTAATGTCCCTCCTGCAAAGTTTTTGCAGTCTTTCGTGATAATTTTTGTGATCAGGCATACAAGCCTGAGAACGCTTTCTTCATAGTCTTCCCTGGCTCTATTTATGAGGGTTTTAGGTTGGTTGGTTTGTTTTTGTTTGTTTGTTTGCTTAAGACGGAGTCATTCTGTCACCCAGGCTGGAGTGCAGTGATGAGATCTCAGCTCACTGCAACTGCCGCCTCCCAGGTGCAAGCAACTCTCCTGCCTCAACCTCCTGAGTAGCTGGGATTACAGGCATGCACCACCACGCCCAGCTAATTTTTGTATTTTTAGTAGAGATGGGTTTCACCACGTTGGTCAGGCTGGTCTCAAACTGCTGACCTCATGATCCGCTCACCTTGGCCTTCCAAAGTGCTGGGATTACAGGTGTGACCCACCTTGCCTGGCCTGTTTGTTTTTTAACACAAGTGACTCCATTTAGATTCTGACAACTTTCATAAGGTTAAGAAACTTCCCCCAAGATGCCACAGCTAATTAAGAGCTAGAGCTGAGGCCAGGCAGGGGTGGCTTATGCCTATAATCCCAGCATGGAGACTGAGGCAGATGGATCACCTGAGGTCAGGAGTTCAAGACCAGCCTGGCCAACATGGTGAAACCCTATCTCTACTAAAAATACAAAAAAATTACCCAGGCATGCTGGCGTGCACCTGTAATCCCAGCTACTGAGGAATTTGAGGCAAAAGAATCACTTGAACCTGGGAGGCAGAGGTTGCAGTGACCCAGGATCGCACCATTGCACTCCAGCCTGGACAACAAGAGCGAAACTCCGTTTCAGAAAAAAAAAAGAGCTAGAGCTGAAACAGGTCTTTCTATTCCAAAGGCTCCACACTTAACTCCTGTGTTATCCTGGCCTCCTACCTCATGGAGGGATTTTGTTCAACAGCTATCTGGGGTAGGTCCGTTTGTGGCTCTTTGTTAAATATATAAGCATTATGTTTTCCTTCTTTTTTAGGAGCTCAGTGATGCCCTTGGAATCAGTATTGCTGGAGGAAGAGGAAGTCCGTTAGGAGATATCCCTATATTTATTGCCATGATTCAGGCCAGCGGAGTGGCTGCACGGACACAGAAGCTTAAAGTAAGCAAGAGAGAACTGATTGAAGGGCTAATAGCACGTGGTGGGGTGGGAGAGGAAGCTGTAAGCCTGGGCACCTTGTTTAAAGTTGGAATTCCAATAGCCATCAGAGACCCACGCTGAACGCAAGATGCATTAGAGACACTTTATACCTTTATAAATTCATTAGGGCAGGGCGTGGGGGCTCACACCTGTAATCCCAGCACTGTGGGAGGCCAAGGCGGGCAGATCATGAGGTCAGAAGATTGAAACCATCCTGGCCATGGTGAAACCCTATCTCTACTAAAATACAGAAAATTAGCCGGGTGTGGTGGTGAGTGCCTGTAGTCCCAGCTACTCAGGAGGCTGAGGCAGGGGAATAGCCTGAATTAGGGAGCTGGAGGTTACAGTGAGCGGAGATTGTGCCACTGCACTCCAGCCTGGCGACAGAGCAAGACTCCGTCTCTTTTTTTTTTTTAACAGACTGTACATGTTTAATGCCTTTTTTTTTTTGAGACAGAGTCTTGCTCTGTCGCCAGGTGCCAGGCTGGAGTGCAGTGGTGCAAGCCCGGCTCACTGCAACCTCCGCCTCCCGGGTTCAAGCAATTCTCCTGTCTCAGACTCCCAAGTAGCTGGGACTACAGGTGTGCGCCACCACGCCCAGCTAATTTTTGTATTTTTTTAGTAGAGATGGGGTTTCATCACGTTGGCCAGGATGGTCTCAATCTCTTGACCTCATGATCCACCTTCCTGGGCCTCCCAAAGTGCTGGGATTACAGGCGTGAGCCACCATGCCCAGCCTGGCTCCATCTCAAAAAAAAAAAGAAAAAAATTCATTAGGTCCCTCGGCACATGCAAATATTATTATTTGTATCAAAGCTTCTCAATAAAAGAAGACATTGTAGCTCCTTTGCAAACCCTCCTCTACCCTTTTAAGCACCTCATTCCACCCAAAATCAGCTCTGAACTGAGAGATATTTGACCTTAGAGTCTTCCCTCAATCAAAAAAAAAAAAATCACCATTTTTATGATTTTCCCCCTTCTTGTCCCTTAGTCTTTACTTCAGTAGAAAAATAAAGCAGAAAATATTTGGCTTCCTTATTAGAACTTTATTGAACAGTTAATGTGTACACCCCGCTATTACCGGCAGATGGGTGTACGAAGCACCACCATTACCAAAATACAAAAGTAGCCTACTGTGCCTTTTAATAATCAAATCTGGCCCCCTTCTTGTAGCTCTGATTTGTCCGTATTTAGGAAAAGCCAAAAAAAAATTCCTCATGCTTATTAAACACGCATACATGGTCGTAACGCAGAATCCTCACAATAGCCACAAATGGGAAATATGACTTGCAAAGAATTTTAAGCGTTCTTCTCAAATTTAATTTTTCCTAATGATAGTGATTTTCTGTCACTTTTGTACTTCCAGGTTGGAGATCGGATTGTCAGCATTAACGGGCAACCTTTGGATGGGCTGTCTCACGCGGATGTGGTTAATCTGCTGAAGAACGCCTACGGGCGCATTATCCTGCAGGTATTTCGATCAGTGGAGCACGCAGCTGCATGAGACAGATAAGTGGCGTGCAAAAAAGATTGAGCGTCACTGGCAGTAGGCATCGCCACCCAGCAGGGTGCTTGCTGATGTGAATTATGAAGGTTGAAAGCAAGAAATTATTATTTTTATTCAGAAATTCTTCAATGCCACCCATGCAGGCAGTGAGCATGATTATATGAAAGCTTAACAAGGGGAGAAAAATTACTCTCTGCTTCACATGATAAATCAACACGGCTTTTAGCTTCCAGTGTTCTTTTGTAAATCAGAGTTTGTAAGGAATAAGAAATGATTTCTTTTCTTATGCCCAAAGACTGTTACTGAACTGCCCAAGTGCTGTTTCTTCTTTTCCTCTTAAAGGAAGGGGAGAAATACAATGCTCCTTTTCCTGTAGCATAGATTGCCAATGCTGTTAAATTCGTACTGCATAGTAGTCACCAACCAAGGCAGACAATTGTTTATCAGCTGTAGTCCCCAGCACTATTGTTCAGAGGCACAGGAAATATACCAGGATATAAAAGCAAAGTGTGCTATTAATTACCCCTGCTTATATTTTAGCCTTTCAAATGTCTGAGATTGACGCCATGCAGTGACTGAGAGGCAGGTTACTGGTGGTGAGTTTCATTAATGAGTTTCCCCAGAAATCTGTGCTCACCACACTTCAGCAGAGGTGGTATAAAAATGGTTTATAGGTGGCTGGGCACCATGGCTCATGCCTGTAATCCCAGCACTTTGGGAGGCCGAGACAGGTGGATCATCAGGTCAAGAGATCGAGACCATCCTGGTCAACATGGTGAAATCCCGTCTCTACTAAAATACAAAAATTAGCTGGGCATGGTTGCGCATGCCTGTAGTCCCAGCTACTCGGGAGGCTGAGGCAGGAGAATCGCTTGAACCCAGGAGGCAGAGGTTGCAGTGAGCCAAGATCGTTCCACTGCACTCCAGCCTGACCAACAAAGCGAGACTCTGTCTTAAAATAATAATAATAATTCATTCATCCTAATGTTTGGTTATGTTGGTTTTTATTATTTTGCCATTACATTTACATAATATTATTACTTAACTTATTTAGAGCTGGGATCTCACTCTGTCACCCAGGCTTAGCACAGTGCCATGATCATAGCTCACTGCAGCCTCAAACTCTTGGGCTGAAGTGATCTTCCTGCCTCTGCCTCTGAGCAGCTAGGACTACAGGCATGAGCTACGGTGCCCAGCATAAATGTTACTCATACTGAGCTACTAGACTATACTTACATTCCTTTTTTTCATACAGATTTATTTTCCCCAAGGTTAATCGTTATCTCCTCTCTTCAAATATACCTATCACTAGGCCCTGCATTTTCCAGCTGATCTCAAACTTCCGTTCGAGTTATACTTATTGGATAATCTGTTTCTCCTCTTTCCTTTTAAATTTATTTTATTTATTTTATTTTTTGAGACTGAGTCTCACTCTCTTGCCCAGGCTGGAGTGCCGTGGTGCGATTTTAGTTCACTGCAACCTCCGCCTCCCGGGTTCAAGAGACTCTCCTGCCTCCCAAAGTGCCTCCCATGCCTCCCAAAGTGCTGGGATTACAGGCATGAGCCACCACGCCCAGCCTCTTCTTTTCTTTATAAATGCTAGAAAATCCTTTGTTTAGAAACTCCCTATCCAAGAATAGGGAGTGCCTGGGTGTTGATATCCTTCCAGATCATGGTTCTCCAAAGCTGGAGAAATCTGCGTCTGTGCCTCGGGCACAGGGCCAGGCCCAAAGCAGGATACCTACCTCATGCTGCTCACATGGAGTTGCTGAGCCATTCCAATCAAGCCGAAGGACATAAACTAATAGAGAAGAAATCAGCACAGTTACCAATTTAGTCCAGAAAAATTCCGTAGGGGAGAAAGATGGATGCCTTACCCAGGGTTGGGAATGGAAAAGGTATGTCATCGAGGGTGCAGAGCAGGCATGTCATGGCATGTGTGAGTACCATTAAAGGAATGATCTTAACCTTAGTTGCATAATGAAATCACTGATTTTAATACCGGCTCCTGGGCCCCACCCTGGAGATTCAGATTTAATTTGTCTGGGATGTGGCATGAACATCAGGTGATTTTTAAATTTCTTGGGTGATTCTAATATGCAGCCAGGGTAAGAAAAGTAGTCTACAGGGTTTGCAAATAAAAAGCCAGCTAATGTTCAGGCCGGGTGCAGTGGCTCACACCTGTAATCCCAGCACTTTGGAAGGCTGAGGCGGGCGGATCGCTTGAGATCAGGAGTTCAAGACCAGCCTGGCCAACATGGGGAAACCCCACCTCTACTAAAAATACAAAAATTAGCCAGGCATGGTGGTACACACCTGTAATCCCAGCTGCTCGGGAAGCTGAGGCAGGAGAATCACTTGAACCCCAGAGGCAGAGGTTGCAGCGAGCTGAGATTGTGCCTCTACACTGTCCAGCCTGGACAACAGAGTGAGACTCTGTCTCAAAAAAAAAAAAAAAAAAAGAGCCAAACTAATGCCATGAAGACAGGGACAAACTACAGGAAAAGGACAAAGACCTAAGATGTGAAAGTTGAGATGAAGACTTAGTGCAAGGTACATAGGAGAGGTAGGCTGTAGTGTCAGGAAGTCGTGAGTTTAAATCCTTTTACTGAAGTCTAAGCTTCTATTCCTCTAAAACAGGGACTGTGGAACTCCTCCCTTAACAAGGTTGCTCTGAGGACTAAATGAGGTGTGATGTAAAGTGTCTAATAAATGCAGTGTGTTGCAAATGGTATATACTAAATAAGTGGTATCTTATTACTTTTTTTTTTTTTTTGAGACGGAGTTTCACTCTTGTTACCCAGGCTGGAGTGCAATGGCGCGACCTCGGCTCACCGCAACCTCCGCCTCCTGGGTTCAGGCAATTTTCCTGCCTCAGCCTCCTGAGTAGCTGGGATTATAGGCACGCGCCACCATGCCCAGCTAATTTTTTGTAGTTTTAGTAGAGACGGGGTTTCACCATGTTGACCAGGATGGTCTCGACCTCTTGACCTCGTGATCCACCCGCCTCGGCCTCCCAAAGTGCTGGGATTACAGGCTTGAGCCACCACGCCCGGCATAAAATTCCTTTATAAAATCCTGGAAGTAGAGTGGTTTTCCAGGTGGCATTTGAGGTGTGTGCCAGTAGGTGGTGATGTGGCTGACAGGCAGTTTGCCCTTTCCTGATTTTACTCCAAACCTTTGACAATTCAGGACAGATACAGAAAAAATCAGTATATTCCAGTGTCACTAAAATCAGGGTCACTAGATTCTAGACAAAAACTTTAAGCAGCTGTGCTTTCTATTTCAGTTGTACCAAAGGCCAAGCATGGGACTTTGTGATTTTTTCCTATAATGTGTCCCCATCTTAAGATGCCAGATTTCTCAGGGATCACCTTAACTTTACAGGCTTCCAGTTTGTTCTCAACACATGTGCACCCATAGGGCGAGGGTCCAGCTATGTGTGAGTACTGAGGATTTTTATGTTTTGCACATGTGTGTGCGTGGTGTATGTTTTTTTGAGACAGGGTCTCACTCTGTCCCCCAGGCTAGAGTGCAGTGGCGCATTTGTGGCTCACAGCAGCCTTGATCTGCCAGGCTCAATCGATCCTCCCACAATGGACTCCCAAAGTGCTAGGATTACAGGCATAAGTCACCATACCCAGCCAGTCCGAAATCTCAGATTTGGTGCTTAAAGACTTGGGTCCTAACATGTCTAAGGCCTAATCTTGTTCCTTTGCAAGAATGTTTAGGAAAGTTCTAAGCAAGGTGCTCAAGCTTTTGTGCATTGTAATATCTTGCTTATCTACAAATTATTTTGACTTCTCAATTCTCCAAAACATAATCCCTAAACCTGTTTTGAAAGAAAGGCACTCATCCTACGTCCATGCGATAAAGACCTCTGCTTTATTACTCATTTAGAAGGCTTATGAAATACACAATATTCCACTGTAGAACATAGAGTTCTAATTCCGTTTAATGTTCCATTTACCCTACGTTATTAAATGCAGCGCAGAGGCAAAGCACAGAAGTACGTGAGAATAAATATCTTCTTACGGGAAAACAGTGGGGAAGGCAGCACAAACTAAGGAAATTCACATCAAAGGGAGAACCCTGTTGGAGCAACAGTGGGGAGACCCACTGGCGGGAGGAAACATGGAATGAGGTGTGAGCTCAGTTGGAGGGGGGAACACAGAGTGAGGGGGGGCAGCAGCCTGAGGGGGAAATGCCTCCGGAGGGGGGAACACAGAGT
>NW_022436976.1:23844518-23872359 GCF_009761245.1 Sapajus apella | reverse complement strand
GGCAGCAGCCTGAGGGGGAAATGCCTCCGGAGGGGGGAACACAGAGTAAGTGGGAGCAGCAGCCTGAGGAGAAAACACCTCTGGAGCTGGGAACACAGATTGAGAGAGAAGCAGACTTGTGGATTCTTCCACAGATGCAAATGTCTCTGACTGTTCCTTAGGCTCAGAGGACAAGGCTGCGGCCTCCCCCTCCTCTGGTGGGACGATTTCTTCCTCCTTGTTCTTCAGGCCAGTGGCCTCCCCAACCTCAGGTGGGGGGATTTTCTCCACCTCTTCCTTCAGGTCCATAGTCTCCTCCTCAAGTGGGGCGATTTTCTCCACCTCTTCCTCAGTTCCACAGTCTCCTTCTCCTTGGATGAGGGGATCTTCTCCACCTCTTTCTTCAGGTCTGTGGCTTCCCCCTCTTTTGTCTGGGAGAGTTCTTTGTCTTCCTTCAGGCCGGGGGTCTCCTCCACCTCAGGTCAGCAATTACTAAATATTTGATAATGAGAGCTGGAGAGGATAATGCCTAGTGAGATGTAAGTAAACACAACCATTTGGTAACTTAGGAAGTTCTACTACCTTTAATGGTGATGCATACCCATCACCAGCAGTTCCAGATCTAGTTACCTTCCTTAACCACTCAGGGTGTCTAGTGCAGCACTGTGCCTAACAAGAAGGAGCCCAAGTTTTTTGTTTGTTTTTTTGAGACAGAGTCTCTCTCTGTCATCCAGGCTGGAGTGCAGTGACGTGATCTTGGCTCACTGCAACCTCTGCCTCCTGGGTTCAAGCGATTCTCATGCCTCAGCCTCCTTCCATTACAGGTGTGTACCACCACGCGTGGCTAATTTTTGTAGGGTTTTTTTTTTTTTTTTTTTTTTTTTTGCGACGGAGTCTTGCTCTGCAGCCAGGCTGGAGTGCAGTGGCACAATCTCGGCTCACTGCAGCCTCCGCCTCCTAGGCACAATCGATTCTCCTGCCTCAACCTCCCGAGTAACTGGTACTACAGACACCCACCATCACACCCGGCTAATTTTTATATTTTTAGTACAGACAGGGTTTTACCATGTTGGCCAGGATGGTCTCAAACTCTTGACCTCGTAATCTACCTGCCTCGGCCCCCCAAAGTGCTGAGATTACAGGTGTGAGCCACCGCACCCAGCCAATATTTAGAGTTTTAGTAGAGACGAGGTTTCCCCATGTTGGCCAGGCTGGTCATGAACTCCTGACCTCAGGTGATCCATCCACCTCAGCTTCCCAAAGTGCTGGGATTATAGGCATGAGCCATCATTCCCGCCAAGAAGAAGCATAAGTTTAAAGGACCTCCCCTGTTTTGAGAGGCCGGCTCACCAGCCACATTTCCAGGCCTCTGGGTATTGGGGGACAAGAGAGAAAAGTTTGCTGATCTGAGTAATGCAAAATGCAAAACCACAGCTGCAGATTTTAGGATTGGAGCTGCCCCCACCCATGAAAGGGCTCCAAACACTACAGCTCTCAACTACATTCAGGTAACAGAGATTTTAATGCCTATTGTCTAGTTAAGAACCTCAAGGTCCCTGTGCCTTTCCCAGAAGGAATCCCTGTCGTTCCCGTCTCCTCTCTCCACTCTGACCTGCATGTGGTCATATCTGCCTCCCACACTAGACGACACTAACCAAAGCTCACTGGAGAGCGGGAACATTTTCTCCCCCCAGGCTTACTCTGCCCCATCCCTATTCTGGGAACCTTTCCCAAAAGTTTACACCCGGGAGTGTAATATTTACTTTTATTTTTTTCTTTTCTTTTAAGGGGTGGGGTCTCTTGTGTAGCAGCAAAAGATAACCACAAAAAAAAAAAAGAGAGAGAGAGACAGGTTCTTGCTATGTTGCCCAGGCTGAAGTGCAGTGGCTATTCACAGATGCCATCTAACTGCTGATCAGCACGGGAGTTTTGACCTGCTCCGTTTCCAACCTGGGCCGGCTCACCCCTCCTTAGGCAACCTGGTGGTCCCCGCTCCCAGGAAGTCACCCCATTGATGCCAAACTTAGTGCAGACACCCAATCGGCATAGCACACTACAGCCCAGAACTCCTGGTCTCAAGCGATCCTCCCACCTCAGCCTCCCGAGTAGCTAGGACTACAGGCACATGCCACTGCACCCAGCAAGATTTACTTTTAAAAAAGAGCAAATATTGCTGGGCATGGTGGCTCACGCCTGTAATCCCAGCATTTTGGGAGGCTGAGGCAGGCAGATCACGAGGTCAAGAAATCAAAGCCATCCTGGCCAACATGGTGAAACCCCATCTCTACTAAAAATACAAAAATTAGCTGGGTATGGTGGATACCTGTAGTCCCAGCTACTCAGAAGGCTGAGGCAGGAGAATCGCTTGAACCTGGGAGGCGGAGGTTGCAGTGAGCGGAGTTCATGCTACTGCACTCCAGCCTGGGCGACAGAGAGAGACTCTGTCTCAAAAAAAAAAAAAAAAAAGGAAACTTTGCCGGGTGCAGTGGCTCATGCCTATAAAAGCACTTTGGGAGGCCAAAATGGGTGAATCACGAGGTCAAGAGTTTGAGACCAGCCTGGGCAATATGGTGAAACCCCATCTCCACTAAAAATATAAAAATTGGCTGAGTGTGGTGGTGGGCACCTGTATTCCCAGCTACTCGGGAGGCTGAGGCAGGAGAATCACCTGAACCTGGGAGGCAGAGGTTGCAGTGGGCCGAGATCGTGCCATTGCACACCAGCCAGGGTGACAATAGCAAAACTCTGTCTCCAAAAAACAAAAAAAGCAAACTTCACATTAGCCTGTTTGCCTTCCCCAAAGCACACAAACATCTCCCAGCCTTACCTCTGTGTTGTTCAGTCAGTCCCTGATGTTGATGGCAGAAGAGCACTCCAGTGGCGAGGCTGAGCCAGCTCACGGACTATATCTCAGAGTTGAACTTAAATGCACTCCAAGCTGAACACACCCTTTGGAGATCAGGTTATCCCTTTTCACAAGTCAAAGCTCCAGAAGGTTTAACTCTGCTGCCTATCAAGTTACTTGCCAATCACATCTTAAGACAGAAAGGCTTGATAGAGATTTCTTAGAGCTGTAAAGTCTAAAGTCTTTTTTTTTTTTTGAGACAGGGTCTCAAAAAAAAAAAAAAGACTGGAATGCAGTGGCACAATCATGACTCACTGTAGCCTCAACCTCCTGAGCTCAGATAATCATCCCATCAGCCTCCCCAGTGGCTGGGACTACAGTCATGCACCTCCACACCCAGCTAATTTTTGTATTTTTTGTAGAATCAGAGTCTCGCCATGTTGCTCAAGATGGTCTTGAATTCCTGGGCTCCAGTGATCTGCCTGCCTGGGCCTCCCAAACTGTTGGGATTATAGGCATGAGCCACCTTGCCCGGCCTAATGCCATTCTTGAAGTGACATATTTGTGCTTTCCTTGTCTTCCTGCAAAAGACCAAGCTATAAGTGAAAATCTTTCACGTTTCTCATCCAGCCACTTGGATTTCACTTCTACAAAATAGGCAGAAGCCTGGACAACCCCTGGAGTCCTGGGTGGGTCTCTAAGATTCAATATTATCAGTGATTGGGACCCCCTTTTTGTTTCAGGGTGAGGGAGTAAGCAAAAGGACTTCAGGTTTTAGAGGGATGTGAGTTTTTTCCATAAGATGATGCTATAGAAGTGTTTTTATACTTTGCAGCTAGACTTATTAAATATTGATTTTGGGCTCAAGCCTGTAATCCCAGCACTTTGGGAGGCCGAGGCGGGTGGATCACGAGGTCAAGAGATCGAGACCATCCTGGTCAACATGGTGAAACCCCGTCTCTACTAAAAATACAAAAAAAAAATTAGCTGGGCATGGTGGTGCGTGCCTGTAATCCCAGCTACTCAGGAGGCCGAGGCAGGAGAATTGCCTGAACCCAGGAGGCGGAGGTTGCGGTGAGCCGAGATTGCGCCATTGCACTCCAGCCTGGGTCCCAAGAGTGAAACTCCGTCTCAAAAAAAAAAAAAAAAAAATTGATTTTTGGCCAGGTGCAGTGGCTCACACCTGTAATCCCAGCACTTTGGGAGGCCAAAGTGGGCAGATCACTTGAGATCAGGAATTTGAGGCCAGCCTGGCCAATATGGTGAAACCCTGTCTCTACTAAAAATACAAAAATTAGCTGGGTGTGGTTGCACGCACATGTAATCCTAGCCACTGAGGAGACTGAGGCAGGAGAATCGCTTGGACCCAGGAGGCAGAGGTTGCACTGAGGTCACGCCAGTGACTGAGGCAGAGGTCACGCCACTGCACTGCAGCCTAAGCAACAGAGCGAGACACTGTCTAAAAAAAAAAAATTGATTTTTTTGCCCAAATAAAACTATGACATTTGTATGGCTGATTTCATGGACTCTTAAAAGGATAATGTCTTTCTAAAATGCAACGAGTGCGTCACGGTGGCTCACGCCTGTATTCCCAGCTACTGAAAAGGCTAAAGTGGGAGGATCACTTGAGGCCAGGAGTTCAAGGCTGCAGTGAGCTATGATCGCACCACTGCAATCCACCCTGGCTAAGAGAGCAAGACCCCATCTCTAAAAGTAAAATAAAATAAAAGCCACAGAGCATTCTTCCTAGAAAGCTAGGAAGGTTTCTAGGAAGTGGGGGTGAGGTGGTGGGAGTGTTATGTCTCCCACACCTCAGGATGTCTCCTTGCAGTACCCTAGAGAGTGAAGTTCCCCCTGGTGCCAACCACATGCCATCATGATGGTCTGCTCTATTTGCATCTTCTTGTCCTACTGTCCCTCTGCCCCTCCCCCTTCCATGCTCCAAAAATGGCCTATAAACTCCATTGCCTTACACAAGGTGATTTGCCTCACATTACAGACAATTAGGAATACAAGATTCTAGAGAAATTGAGTTTTGGATTTAAATCCTGGCTTTACCCCTTACCACCTATGTGACTTAACCTCTGCTTCAGGTTCCTCATCTGTAACATGGGAATAATAACAGCACCTACCTCTGTAGAGACTCAGAAGGGTGCTTAAAGACATATGTAATGCAGCGCCACCATGGCTGAATATTAAATGTGAGCATAAAGGCTGGGCATGGTGGCTCACACCTGTAATCCTAGCAATTTGGGAGGCCAAGGTGGGAGGATCACCTGAGGTTGGGAATTTAAGACCAGCCTGACCAACATGGAGAAACTGTCTCTACTAAAAACACAAAATTAGCCAGGCGTGGTAGCACATGCCTGTAATCCGAGCTACTTGGGAGGCTGAGGCAGGAGAATCACTTGAACCCGTGAGGCAGAGGGTGTGGTGAGCTGAGATCCTGCTGCTGCACTCCAGCCCGGGCAACCGGAACAAAAGTCCATCTCAAAAAAAAAAAAAAAAAAAAAAAAGAGCTTAAAGGCCAGCACAGTGGCTCAAACCTGTAATCCCAGCACCTTGGGAGGCCGAGATGGTGGATCACTTGAGGCCAGGAGTTTAAGACCAGCCTGGGCAACATGGTAAAATCCCATCTGTACTAAAAATAGAAAAATTAGCCAGGCAAGGTGGCATGCACCTGTAATCCCAGCTACTTGGGAGGCTGAGGCACAAGAATTTGCTTAAATCCAGGAAGTGGAGGTTACAGTGAGCTGAGATTGTGCCACTGCACTCCAGCCTGGGCAAGAGAGTGAGACTGTCTCAAAAATAAACAAATAAATAAAAATGAAATAAAATGAGCATAAAGTAAGTGCTCATTTTATATTCAGCTGTGTGGTGCTGCATTATGTTGATCAAATGAGCGAGTAAAGGAAGGAGCAGGCTGCCGTCACATTTCGGCATTTGAAGATACCTCAGAAAAAACACTATTTTAGTGACTTTCTTCCTCAGCCCTATGTGGACAGCCTGTTTCATGGTCAGCTGACAGTACACATGTAATTTCCCACAAAGCATATGACTCCCCTCCACTACATCCTGAACTGATTAATTTCAAACCTCTATCTGGACACTTGCTTCGCTGAGGTGCTCATGCCCTAGCAACTGTGACATTCCATTCCATAACTGCCTTCATTGTTACTTTTCTTTTCTCCCTTAAGAACCCAAAACCTGGCTGGGCGAGGTGGCTCATGCCTGTAATCCCTGCACTTTGGGAGGCCAAGGCAGGTGGATCACCTGAGGTCAGGAGTTCGAGACCAGCCTGGCCAACGTGATGAAACCCTGTCCCTACTAAAAATACAAAAAATTAGCCACGCATGGTGGCGCATGCCTGTAATCCAAGCTACTCAGGAGGCTAAGGCAGGAGAATTGCTTGAACGCAGGAGGCAGAGGTTGCAGTGAGCCAAGATCACGCCACTGCACTCCAGCCTGGGCAACAAGAGCAAAATGCTGTCTCAAAAATAAACAAACAGGCCTGGGAGCTGGGGTTCGGATGACCGTCTCCGCTCCTGCACCCAAAACCTATCCCCTTGTAACCTCCATCAATCTCACTCTGCTCTGTGGAAATTCAGAAAATTGAGTCCCATAATCCCTATTCCTTATGACAGTTTTAGATTTCGTTCATTCACTCCACAAATATTATTAAGCAGTGGTTATGTGCTAGACACATTAGCATTGTGCTCAGGAGAAGCAGTCCTGCTCCTCTCAGATCCTGTGATTGGGTGGGAAAGACAGTTAACTTGCACGTAGAACACTAATCACCATAATTTGTGAGAAATACTTGGAGAGTGCTATGGAAAGGAAAACAGGATAAATTAAACACGGATGGTGGAAGCAGGCTTGTAGAAGGGAAGCAACATTTAAACCGATGCCAGGCACACTGATTTGGGGGGATGAGGGGAATTCACTGCCTGCAGAGAGAACTGTGGAATGTAGGGTGGAGAGAGACAGGATTAGAGGAGCGGGCTATGGAGGGAACTTCATTTGCATAATTAGAGAGTCTGAATTTATTCCAAGTCCAAAGGGAAACCACTGCAAGGTTTTAAGCAGGGGAGTGCTATACCCATTTTATATCTGAAATGGTAGGCCAGGCATGGTGGCTCACGCCTATAATCCCAGCACTTTGGGAAGCTGAGGCAGGCGGATCACTAGGTCAAGAGATCAAGATCATCCTGGCCAACATGGTGAAACCCTGTCTCTGCTAAAATATACAAAAATTAGCTGGGTGTGGTGGCATGCACCTGTAGTCCCAGCTACTCGGGAGGCTGAAGCAGGAGAATTGCTTGAACCCAGGAGGCGGAGGTTGCAGTGAGCCGAGATCGCGCCACTGCACTCCAGCCTGGCAACAGAGCGAGACTCTGTCTCAAAAAAAAAAAAAAAGAAAAGGTAACTGGCTACCGGGTGGGAGGGAGGTGAGACAAGGATCAATAGAGATTCCAGCTAAGAGGCACTGGATGATGGACTGAATTAGGATGGACACCTGTAGATGGAAAGTAAACAGTTTTGAGAAGGATTTTGGAGTTAGAATCCAGGGGACTTGATGGATTACATATGCCAAGCAGGAGTGGAAGTATCAGATATTCAGAGCGATCAACTGTGTGGCTGGCATCCTAGCATGCTTTCCAGTTAGATAGGTACCAGCTAGTGCACTAGTATTTTCACTGTTTCACCTAGTAGATTTCTAAGTGGGCAGCTGGAGGTGCCATTTACTAAAATGAGGAAAACTCGAAAAGTGAATTGAAGGAGGTGAATTGAAGGACGTGAATGGTTGGATCACAAGTTTGGGTATTGTGTTAATTTTGATACGTCTTTGAGATATTAAAATGCAGATGTCAAGTTGGCTATGGGATCACAGACTAAACTGGATTTTTTTTTTTTTTAAGACAGGGTCTCGCTCTGTCCCCCAGGCCGGACTGCAGTGGTGCAATCTGGATTCACTGCAACCTCTGCCTCCTGGGTTCAAGCAATTCTCCTGCCTCAGCCTCCTTAGTAGCTGGGATTACAGGCCCCTGCCACCACACCCAGCTAATTTTGAGGATTTTTTTTGTTTGCTTGTTTTTGAGATGGAGTCTTGCACTGTCATCCAAGCTGAAGTGCAGTGGAGCAATCTCGGCTCCCTGCAATCTCCGCCTCCTGGGTTCAAGCAATTCTCTTGCCTCAGCCTCCCAAGTAGCTGGGATTACAGGCAAGTGCCACCACACCTGGCTAATTTTTTGTACTTTTAGTAGAGACAGGGTTTCACTATGTTGACCAGTCTGGTCTTGAACTCCTGACCTTGTGATCCGCCCGCCTTAGCCTCCCAAAGTGCTGGGATTATAGTCATGAGCCACCATGCCCGGCCTATTTTTATATTTTTAGTAGAGACCAGGTTTCACCATGTTGGTCAGACTGGTCTTGAGCTTCAGACCTCAGGTGATCCACTCACCTCAACCTCCCAAAGTGCTGGCGTTACAGGCGTGAGCCACCATGCCTGGCCTAAGCTGGGATAGTGAGCATGTTGTTGGACTGTAAAGCTGTGGGAATGAAATGCTGTCACTTGAGCCTGAGTGTGCAAGTGGACAATGGGCCCAGGACTGAGCCATGAGAGATGAATGGCCAAAGAGCAGAGATGGAGAAACAGACCCCCGCAGAAAAAAAGCCAGGAGAGTGTAGGTCATGGAAGTTTGGGTGGGAGATGGGGATGGAAGCTGGAGTGGGGTAGGTTTCTAAAGATGGTGGATTCTAAGAGTAGGGAGGATGAAGGAGTTCATGGACAAGTTAACCCTTCCAGTACACTTGCTGTGGAGGAGAGCAGAAGGCTCATGTTAAGAGGAGAGGCTTTTGGGGACAGGGAGAAATCTATCATTTCCTCCTTTAATCTTTTATCCTAAATATTTCCCAATTCATTCAATCATTCTCCATATCCATATAGTGGTATTTCCAGAAGATTCTGTAACTTGGACATAGCAGTGTTCTCCCCAAAATAGGATGCTTCACCCAAAATGCGTTCTGGGGCAGGCCTGTTGCCTTTCTTTTTCTGCTCTGCTTAGTGTAACAGATGCAGCTTGATTTAGCAGTCTAGGCAGCTGCGCCCTCTGTTGACCTATTCTGAAACTGCAATCAAGTCGAGCTTTGAATTGCTGGCAGGCAAAGTTCCCTCTGTATTTGTGCAATGGGAATTATAACCTCGAAGCAGGGGTAACCAAGGAGTTCTTGGAGAGTATCTCTGGTAACTAGTTGAGGTGGAAGACAACTTCAGGATAAGGAGGCAAGGCAGACTTTTAGGCACATGCCTATAATCCCAGCACTTTGGGATACTGAGGCAGGTGGATCACTTGAGCCCAGACGTTGGAGATCAGCCTGAACAGCATGGCAAAAATTCCATCTCTACAAATACAAAAAAATTACCCAGGGCCAGGTATGGTGGCTCACACCTGTAATCCTAGCACTTTGGGACACAAAGGCAGGCAGATCACAAGGTCGAGATATCAAGACCATCCTGGCGAACATGGTGAAACTCCATCTCTACTAAAAATACAAAAATTAGCTTGGTGTGGTGGCACACGTCGGTTGTCCCAGCTACTAGGGAGGATGAGGCAGGAGAATCGTTTGAACCCAGGAGGCGGAGGTTGCAGTGAACTGAGATCGCGCCACTGCACTCCAGCCTGGGGACAGAGTGAGACTCCATTTCAAAAAAAAAAAAAAAAAAAAAAAAATTAGCCAGGCATGGTAGTGGGTGCCTGTAATCCTGGCTACTCAGCAGCCTGAGGCATGAGAATCACTTGAACCCGGGAGGCAGAAGTTGCAGTGATCTAAGATTTTGCCATTGTACTCCAACCTGGGTGATAAGAGCGAAACTCCGTCTCAAAACAAACAAACAAATAATTAGCTGGGCCTGGTGGTGCATGTCTGTGGTCCTGGCTACTTGGGAGGCTGAGGTGGGAGGATCACTTGAGCCTGGGAGGTCAAGGCTTTAATGAGCTGAGATCATGTCACTGCACTCCAGCCTGAGCAACAGAGGAAGACCCTGTCTTAAAGAAAAAAAAAAAAAAAAGGTTTGAAAGAAAAAATAGTTCATAGTCCACTGTGTCAAATGGTCCAGAGAAGTTGAATAAGATTGGAGCTGAGAACTGACCATTGGATATAGCATGCTTTCTCTAATTCCCCCTTTCCTTATAATGAAATTCCTTGTTCTCACTTTTTCCCCAGGTTGTAGCAGATACCAATATAAGTGCCATAGCAGCTCAGCTTGAAAACATGTCTGCAGGCTACCACCTTGGTTCACCCACTGCTGAACACCATCCAGAACACACAGAGTGAGTATTTCAGAAGCAGAGGGCCTAGTATGCATGTGGGCAAAGTGCAGAACTTTCCAGATACTCAAGTGCACTCTAAGGGAGAGGAGGCCAACTGCTCATGACTTTCTAAATTCTAGAGAATCCCCAAGAAGGCACCAGGGTTTCCTTATTCCTCACAAGACTTAATTCCACCACATGTGTTCTTAAAAGACTGTGGTTGCAGGGCCTCCACATACGCTGCACCTGGTCACTTTGACACGGTGTCTATGCCTTCTTCCCTAAGAAGCCACAGATGTATAGCCTAGGTGCACCCTGCTGTGTCATGCAAGGACCCATGTATCTTGAACTTCTAGACTAAAATCTTGTTCTGAGATAAAACCTTGTTGTTATACTTGCTGATATGTCTCATTAAAACCAGTCATTGCAGTTAAAGTTCATTAAAGCAGGGTTTCTCAAACTGGAATCTGCATAAGAGTAATCCAAGGCCTAGGCGTTGTGGCTCATACCTGTAATCCCTACATTTTGGGAGGCCAAGGTGGGTGGATCGCCTGAGGTCAGGAGTTTGAGAACAGCTTGGCCAACATGATGAAACCCCGTCTCTCCTAAAAATACAAAAAGTTAGCCGGGCATGGTAGCGGGCACCTGTAATCCCAGCTACTCAGGAGGCTGAGGCAGGAGAGTTGCTTGAACCCGGGAGGCGGAGGTTGCAGTGAGCCAAGATCACGCCACCGCAGTCCAGCCTGGGCCACAAGAACAAAACTCCATCTCGAAAAAAAAAAAAGTAATCTAGTGAGCATGTTTAAAGACACTAATTCTCCAGGTCACATTGCAAGATTCTGATTAGATGCTCTATGGTGGATTACAGAAACCTGATGTTAAAAAGTTTCCCAGAGTGCTTCTGTTACAGATGGGCAGAGGATCTACACTTTGAGAAATGTTGCCTGAAGCTATTCCTTTCAGTACCAGCAGTGCCTGGTCACTAGTAGGTGCTCAATAAATGTTTGTTGGACTGGGCGCAGTGGCTCACGCCTATAATCCCAGCACTTTGGGAGACCCAGGCAGGCGGATCACAAGGTCAGGCATTCAAGACCAGCCTGACCAATATGGTGAAACCGCATCTCTACTAAAAATACAAAAATTAGCCGGGCATGGTGGTGCACCTGTAGTCCCAGCTACTCAGGAAACTGAGGCAGGAGAATCGCTTGAACCCAGGAGGCAGAAGTCTCAGTGAGCCAAGATTGTGCTACTGCAGTCCAGCCTGGGTGACAGAGGGAGACTCCGTCTCAAAATAAATAAATAAATAAAATAAAATAAAAATAAAGAAATGTTTGTTGAGATCCGGATGGTTCATTTAAAGGGTCTCATGGTCATAGCCTTTCCCAACTTTTTTCTGGTAGTTACTAACCTAAATGATATCTTCGAGTTTATTTTTCTTGAGGAAAGAATATTAGCCGGGCGTGGTGGCTCACGCCTGTAATCCTAGCACTTTGGGATGCCGAGGTGGGTGGATCACCTGAGGTCAGGAGTTCAAGACCAGCCTGGCCATCATGGTGAAACCCCATCTTTAAAAAATATATATATATATATATATATAATTAAGCTCATTCTACCTTTTTCTCATTATAAAAGTAATACATGCATGCCATGAAAATATGACAAAACATAGAAATATAACATTTTTCAAATTACAGAGGCCCTTTCCTTAAAAAAAAAAAAAAATCAGAACCTTTCTAGGAAGAATAGTGTACCTTTAGCATCCTTTGATGGGACTGTGGAAATACAGAGATCCCTTGTAGTCTTGATTCCTTTGCTGTAATTTCATGGTCTCTGGCAAGTTGTGAACCACAGGCTTAAAGGAATTTAAAAATCATTCATAATCTCACCACTGCTAACATTGTGATTTTTTTTTTAACTAGTCTTCTATATGAAAGCAAATTTAAACTAATTGGTTGAATGTGTTTTGATATTGTGAGATCAATGGAGGCAAACTCCATCTGATGTTGCCAGTTGAGGAGTAGAGCCACACTCCTTCCTCTTTCCCTGAAAACACATCCCTGAATATAAATAGACACAATTATAAGGATCTCTAATGATTTGGTGGCCCCAGGAACTAGCTCTAAAGCAACGGCTTTGGGCATCTAGGTTCCCATTCTAATATCTTTGGAAATGGGGGCTGTGTTTGAAAGAAGCAGCATGAATTGAATTTGTATCCAGCCAGTGACCTGTTACTGAGAGTGCTTGTAAGGCCACAAAGTGGGGAAAAGTAGAGCCTTATTCATGATGTCATTATCATTCAGGCATAGAGGACAATTCATCATTATTTCAACAGATATTTATTGAGCACCATTCTAAGGCCAGACACTTAGATAAAGGTGTTAGGTCCTGAGGACTCAAACTTAGAAATGTAAGTAAAGATATTGCCCCAGTCCCCAGAGAGCTGCTAGAGAAGTGGAAAACAGACCCCTAAATCCATGGTTATAAACAAAAATTGTAGGAAAGCTAAATTCATTGAGAGAGGGTCCTGTGAAACCATTGGTATGGGGCATAACTCAATTAGGGAGTGTACTTGGAAAAGCCAATGCTTAAGCTTAAGAGAACTGGAGTCAGGCATACTAGTACATGCTTGCAGTCCCAACCACCCGGGAGGCTGAGGCGGGAGGATCACCTGAGCCCAGGAGTTCGAGGCTGCAGTGGGCTGTGATTGCACCACGGCACTCCAGGCTAGGAGACAGAACAAGACCCTGTCTCAAAGAAAAAAAAAAGAATTGGAATAAACAGGGTGATGTTCAAAATAGTTAAATGTGGTTGCTCACTCCTGTAATCCCAGCACTTTGAGAGGCCAAGGCCGGGGCAACATGGTCAGATCCTGTGTTTATTTTTAAAAATGTAAAGACAAACAAAACAGTTAGAAACAGTTAACAATTTATATGTATAGATCGTCAGCAATTACCATGGATGTCTGCTGTAAACAACTAGTAAGTGCATCAATAAACAACTGGTCAATGTGAAACAGCTGAAAACTCTTTAATAAAGCAGCAAAATTGAGGAGGGAGAGAGGGAAGAATATTCTAGTTAGAACAACATAGTTAAAGATTGCTTATGTCCCTGTTTTGCAAATTTCTCTAAGTGCATGAATGGCTGAGTTTATATGAGATGACTTTGTCTCTCAGACATGCATGTTGCCACAAAGCAAAGGATGCTGCCGGTACGCAAATATGAACTACCTGTCACGAATAAGACAGAGTCGTGTTTCTGCCTTTTGAGCCATAGCATTTGGGAATAAGAAATTGGCATCACCTAAGCTTAAATTAAGATTAAATTACTGGGAGCCCACATAGGTAATATAATTTTTAGCCATGTTGTTTCTGAGAGAGAAGACTTCCACACTGGACGAAGCTTTGAAAAGCTAAATTTTACATTTGAAACAGATTTTCTTTCCCCATTTTGCTTCCCCTTGGTTTCTCTCTTCTCTCCTGGATTTCAGTCTTCATTCACACGGTCATGATCCTGAGTTTCTGACAAGCACCACGCATGGTGCTGGGAAGGCTGAGATGACTAAGACAAAGAGGTCCTAGTCTGGTAGAGGAAATGGATGGCTAAGTAATTCCAGTATGACACAGTCAGTGCCAAAATGGAAATTTGGACCGAATGCAGGGAAAGGACAGGAAAGGATGTGGGACCCATCCTCCCAAGGGAGGCAGGAGAGCCTCACATTGGAAGTGAGTTTGGAGAAGGAGTTCCTGCCTTAGGTGGAAGTGGCCAGGGCATTCAAGCAGAAAAAGAGCAGCAGTCTGGGCACGGCAGCTCACACCTGGAATCCCAGCACTTTGGGAGGCTAAGGAAGGTGGATCACCTGAGGTGAGGAGTGCAAGACCAGCCTGGCCAACATGGTGAAACCTCATGCTAAAAATACAAAAATTAGCTGGGCGTGGTGGTATGCCCCTATAATCCAAGCTACTCAGGAGGCTGAGGCAGGAGAATCGCTTGAACCCTGGATGCAGAGGTTGCAGTGAGCCAAGATTGAGCCACTGCACTCCAGCCTGGCAACGAGCGAGACTGCATCTCAAAAAACAAAAAAAAAGATAAAAGAAGCAGCAGTTTTCTGAGCTGGGGGCTGCTGTTACCTGTTATGGACAAGAGTTCACATGAAGCCTAGCAGTCTCCCACCACACTAGGAGACATGCGACCTCTGTCTCCATGCGCATGCGTCAACAACTTCAGCTGTCAGCAGTAAGTTTAAGAGTTAAAAAATGGGGCCGGGCGCGGTGGCTCAAGCCTGTAATCCCAGCACTTTGGGAGGCCGAGGCGGGTGGATCACGAGGTCAAGAGATCGAGACCATCCTGGTCAACATGGTGAAACCCCGTCTCTACTAAAACTACAAAAAATTAGCTGGGCATGGTGGCGCGTGCCTGTAATCCCAGCTAATCAAAAAAAAAAAAAAGTTAAAAACTAAGCATATAGAAGAGTTACTTGACAATTTCATCATCATGACTTTAATTAGAAATCAGTGAGTTTTATGAAAGAGAAACCTCTAAAACATCAAGAATATTGGTGATTAATTGGCTTGACATGAGAAGTTTTAAAGTAACTTTCTAGATTGCTTTCTGCAAGTTTGATTTGATAAACCAAACTTCATAGTTTCGCAGTATGAAAGTCTCTCTCAAATCTGTATTATTCCAATAAATGAAATTCCCTCAATATCTATTCTCGAATTAAACAGCATGCATTGTGTTTTCAGAACACCTCCACCTAAGATTATTACTTTGGAGAAAGGCTCTGAAGGATTGGGGTTTAGTATTGTAGGGGGTTATGGAAGTCCCCATGGAGACCTGCCAATTTATGTCAAGACTATATTTGCAAAGGTATATTTTCTTTTTTAATGTACTTTTTTTTAAAAAAAATTAAACCTAGGTGAGATTTTTTTTTATTTTGAGTGCTTTGCTTTGCTTTACTATGGATTAAACCTGGATGTGTGCATGTATGCCTATTTCCTTTGAATCTTATAGAAAATTCTCACAGCAGAATAGTAAAAGAAGAGTCCTTTTACAATGGCGGAGTCCCAAGAAGTGTAGTTTTCTTTGGACTCTATTATAGAAGCAGATGCTCACAGATTTTTAGAGTATCTTCTTTCAGCAACATAGTATAAGGACCAGTGCCACTCTTTAGAAGGTGTCCTTGGAAGTATTGTTCTGAGCTAGAAAAAAGATTGGCTTTCTTCTTGAAAATAACAGGCACCAAGGGCTGAGTCACCTTTTGACAGGGCACCAGAACATACAGCTAGGAGTAAAATGGCTGTGCATTGCTGGTGAATTCTTAAAAGAACCCACCTGCATCCCCACAGTGGGACAAGAGTAGTGGGAATAAAGAATGGACTGTAGGTGACACAGAATGCCGTCTTCAAAGCTCCCATTGAAAGAGCTCCTTTGGCCAGGTACAGTGGCTCACCCCTGTAATCCCAGCACTTCAGGAGGCCGAGGCAGTTGGATCACTGGAGGTCAGGAACTCCAGACCAGCCTGACCAACATGGAGAAACCCCATCTCTACTAAAAATACAAAACTAGCCAGGCGTGGTGACACATGCCTCTAATCCCAGCTACTTGGGAGGCTGAGGCAGGAGAATCACTTGAACCTGGGAGGTGGAGGTTGTGGTGAGCCAAGTGAGCTGAGATCGAGGCATTGCACTCCAGCCTGGGCAACAAGAGTGAAACTCCTTCTCAAGAAAAAAAAAAAAGAAATAAATAAATAAAATTATTTTTTTGCATGACTAAAAAAAGTAACACAGAACGTAAAAAGCTTTACATATTTTTTAAAAAACTAATTTACGCAGATATCTGAGATTTACTAAAGCCCTTAAATCTTAGCATATAAAATTTAAGAAAATCAACTTTGCCAATAATTCTGATTTTATCCAGTAAAATTACTTAATTCTATCTTTAGTATAGTTGACACATTACTTTCTTTTCTTTTTTTTTTCTGAGATGGAGTCTAGCTCTGTCACCCAGGCTGGAGTGCAGTGGTGTGATCGGCTCACTGCAACCTCTGCCTCCCAGATTCAAGCGATTCTCCTGCCTCAGCCTCCGAAGTAGGTGGGATTACAGGTGCCCACACCACACCCAGCTAATTTTTGTATTTTTAGTTGAGATGGAGTTTCTTTTTTTTTTTTTCTTTTTTGAAGGAAAGCAGTTTAATTTTATTTCATGTTTTCTACTTGTTAGAAGAGATTTTGGGTATCATGATTTAAAAATACAGGCTTAGCCAGGCGCGGTGGCTCACGCCTGTAATCCCAGCACTTTGGGAGGCCGAAGCAGGTGGATCACGACGTCAAGAGATCAAGACCATCCTGGCCAACATAGTGAAACTCCGTCTCTACGAAAATATAAAAAATTAGCTGGGCATGGTGGCGCTCATCTGTAGTCCCAGCTACTCGGGAGGCTGAGGCAGGAAAATTGCTTGAACCCAGGAGGCGGAGGTTGCAGTGAGCGGAGATCGTCCCATTGCCCCCCAGCCTGGGGCCGGGGAAAAAAAAAAGCCTCTTTCCAAAAAAAAAAAAAAAAAAAACAGGGTTAAACAACAGTGTTTTAACATTCTGTTTTAAACAGTGTTTTAAAATACCTGCTTATTATCTTACAAGAGACAGGGTTTCACTGTGTTGTCCAGGCTGGTCTTGAACTCCTGGCCTCGTGATCCTCCCGCCTCAGCCTTCCAAAGTGCTGGGATTACAAGTGTGAGCCACCTCACTCAGCTGACACCTTACTTTCTTAAAGGATTTGAGTGAAGTTGCAAGACTTTTGGGTGGTTTGTTTTTTGTAGTTTTTTTTTTTTTTTTTTTTTTTTAGATGGGGTTTCACTTTTTTTTTTTTTTTGAGAGGGAGTTTTGTTCTTGTTGCCCAGGCGGGAGTGCAATGGCACGGTCTCAGCTCACTGCAACCTCCACCTCCCAGTTCAAGCGATTCTCCTGCCTCAGCCTCCCGAGCAGTAGTGGCATGTGCCACCATGCCCAGCTAATTTTATATTTTTAGTAAAGAAAGGGTTTCTCCATGTTGGTCAGGCTGGTCTGGAACGCCCCACCTCAGGTGATCTGCCCACCTCAGCCTCCCAAATTGCTGGGATTACAGGCATAAGCCAACGCCCCCAGCTAAGTTTCGGTCTTGTTGCCCAGGCTGGATTGCAATGCCAGGATGTTGGCTCATTGCAGCCTCCACCTCCCGGGTTCAAGTGATTCTCAGGCCTCAGCCTCCCAAGTAACTGAGATTACAAGCATGCACCATCATACCCGGCTAATTTTGTATTTTTAGTAGAGATAGGATTTCACTATGTTGGCCAGGCTGGTCTCAAACTCCTGACCTCAGGTGATCCTCCTGCCTCGGCCTCCCAAAGTGCTGGGATTACAGGCGTGAGCCCCCATGCCCAGCCAGTTGCAAGTTATTAACACTTAATTTTAATATTTTGCCCACAGTATAGACCTTTTTTCAAATACTTTTTTTTTTTTTGAGACGGGGCTCACTTTGTCACCCAGGCTGGAGTGTGGTGACACTATCTCAGGTGACTCCAACCTCTGGAGGTTCAACTGGTCCTCTTGCCTCAGCCTCCTGAGTAGCTGGGACCACAGGTGTAAGCCACCATACCTGGCTCATTTTTCGTAGAGACAGAGTTTCACCATGTTGCCCAGGCTGATCTCAAACTCCTGAGCTCAAGCAGTCCTCTCACCTGAGACTCCCAAAGTGCTGGGATTACAGGCATGAGGCACCACACCCAGTAGGTTTTGAATATCCTTTATTGCACATTCATTTAGAAATTCCACTGTTCTCATGGTTTATAAAGTCTTTCTGGTTCCCCAGCACCTCAGGACTTCCAAGCTACACATGGAAATGGGTCTCGGGAGCATTAGTGCCTCCTAGCTTGGCTTCTGATTGAGTCGGTCAAGGCCAAGTGGCTGTGGGCTTTGGTTCCCCCCAAAGTTTGACCTCGTTTAGAGGATTCTTCTGGCACCGACTTTTCAAGGGACTTAAACAGTTACCCCCAACAGATGGTGAAACCTCCTGTAAATCATTTTTTAGGTCTTTTCTTCCCTTAACAGTCCAAAATGTTTCTAGTAACATCATGGCATTTTTAGATACTCAGCTTTAGAGTGAAAAAAACCCTGAAGTTTCACTGGCTTTGTGCCGTTTTGAGGAGCCATGCGTGACTGGGTATGTGATAAAAGTAGTCATTTAGAAACCTATTTAGATGATAAACATAAATGGAAGGCTTTGAATATGATATTACAAAATTTTGGAGATGCTACACTTATATATATTTATGTATAGATAACAGCTTTATTGAGATATAATTCATTTACCATACAATTCACTCATTTAAAGACTACACTTATTTTTGACAGATCACAGTGCTGATAGCTTAATAATGCAATGGGAACTCTGTATAATGGTGGTATTTGCAGTAAGACTAATACCAGATTCAATTCTGTCTGCCTTTTTATGTATATTACATTTCCATGAATATGACATGACATCCATATCCATTTCATACAAAATATTGAAATAAGGTTCTGCTTGTATTAAAAGAAATGTATCAGTACATTTCTACTAGTATGTTATTTAGGTGATTCATAATTCAACCATTATTATTCAAACAGCATATCTTACATTTTTCCTAATTTAAAACATTACCTGGAAAAAACTTTAATTGGTGGTTTTTAAAGTTACTTTTTTAATATGCACACCAGACAGAAGTTAGAGGTTTTAATATTAATTTAATATAAACTGCTTTACCCTGGATTAAACTGGAATGTTTCTTGTTTGTAGGGAGCAGCTGCAGATGATGGCCGATTAAAACGAGGGGATCAGATTTTAGCTGTTAATGGCGAGACCCTGGAAGGTGTCACTCATGAGCAAGCAGTCGCCATTCTAAAACACCAGAGAGGGACTGTAACCTTAACTGTGCTGTCGTGAGCCGCAGCCTGATCACAAGATAGATGTTGTTTAGAATATCCACAGGCAGATGAAGTTCTGAGTGGGTATGAAAAGCACCCTCAACTACAATGCACCTTCATTCCTATTTCTTGTCCTGTCTGCTTGGAGAAATGGCTGAGGTTTCATGTGAATTTCCCAAGTCAACAGTCATCTCCTAATGTTTCCGTTTTTGTCACCTGTTGGTGAGGTTGATTTCTAAAACTTAAATGAGTCTTATTTGTTTTGCGTTTAATTTCAGGGTTCTGATTTTAACCAACTGGTTATGATTATATTTGCCAAAACTAGGGTTAACTTCTCTTTTCTTATGCCCTTGTTTCCCTATCCCCTACTCATACCGAGGCTTAACAACCTCAGATCTCATCCAATGAACAGAAACAAATGTTAAGCAACTTGTCATCTCATTCATGATTTGTTTATGATAATTGTCTCTTCAAGTAAGCAAGAAAACATTAGCAGTGTAATTAATTTACCAACAATAGCGCTGGGCGCTCACGCCTGTAATCCCAGCACTTTAGGAGGCCAAGGCAGGCAGATCACAAGGTCAGGAGATCCAGGCCATCCTGGCCAACGTGGTAAAACCCTGTCTCTACTAAAATACAAAAAATTAGCCAGGCATGGTGGCGCACACCTGTAGTCCCAGCTACTTGGGAGGCCAAGGCAAGGGAATCACTTGAACCTGGGAGTCGGAGGTTGCAGTGAGCCAAAATCACACCACTGCACTCCAGCCTGGCAACAGAGTGAGACTCCGTCTCAAAAAAAAAAAAAAATTTACCAGTGATCCCCAACATGAAATACTAAATTCTCCTATGGGAAATTACTGTGCTCTCTTCTGTATGACTTATAGTCAAATAAGTCTCAAATTCATTTCTCTGCATAGATCTTTTTTTTTTTTTTTTTTTACTTCTTTATAGGGTGTGTTTTTTTTTTTTTTTCCCCAGGCGGGAGTGCAATGGCACGATCTCGGCTCACCGCAACCTCCGCCTCCTGGGTTCAGGCAATTCTCCTGCCTCAGCCTCCTGAGTAGCTGGGATTACAGGCACACGCCACCATGCCCAGCTAATGTTTTGTATTTTTAGTAGAGACGGGGTTTCACCATGTTGACCAGGATGGTCTCGATCTCTTGACCTCGTGATCCACCCGCCTCGGCCTCCCAAAGTGCTGGGATTACAGGCTTGAGCCACCGCGCCCGGCCGAGTCCTCTGTTTTTAAAAGTACCATGTCTGAGCCAGGCACAGTGGCTCATGCCTGTAATCCCAGCACTTTGGGAAGCTGAGGCAGGCAGGTCACCTGAGGTCAGGAGTTCGTGACCAGCCTGGCCAAGATGGCAAAACCCTGTCTCTACTAAAACTACAAAAATTAGCTGGGCATGGTGGCAAGCACCTGTAATCCCAGCTACTCAGGAGGTTGGGGCAGAAGTACTTGAACTCGGGAGCTGAGATCGCGTCACTGCACCCTGGCCTGGGTGACAGAGCAAGACTCCGTCTTGGGGGAAAAAAAAACCATGAAGGATGAGTACTAGAGTCAGTAATAGAAGTAGTTCAGCATTATTTAACTACAACACAATGCTGCAAATATTTCACAGTAATTATCAAAATTTAATGGGCTCTAATTTAAAATGTTCTTTAATAAGTATAGATTTTAATTGAGAATTATCTTTGAGTAGATGTAATCACAAAGTGCATTAACTCTTGTTGGAATATTTTATGGCTATTCCAAAGTATAGAGTGCCTAAATTTTGTGTTGAAAATGTCTTTCATGACAGTAGTAAGTTTTCTGAAATTATACATGGCTTTTAAAATTTCTAATGTATCCAAGATGTGCAATGTTGTTAGGATCTCATTTTTCAATGCATGAAAGCTTCCCACCTCAGAACATTCTGTGTTAATTGTACCTGCAAGAACACCTCAGGCAAGCCAAGAAGAAATGAAACCCAAATAAAACTTGAAAATGCACCTTAAAAATATATATACATACAATAGTTTTTAAATAGGATTCTGCTTTATTTTGACGGAATGGCCATTAAATACACATTTTGAGATAATACATTGTTGTGTTTCTTTATACGTTATCTTGTTGGGTCATGGTAAAAGTATATTGATGAAGGAATTATGATGCTTTATACTCCTTACTGCACTAAATTGATAGAATTAGTGCTTGTCATAATTGGTTCTGTCTCTGCTTGCATGACTAAATAATTGCCTTTCCAGAAAGATGTTTTTGCCTCAGAACTTACTGACAAGCCGAGAGGCTATGAAGATGGAAATCTGTGAAAGAAGTAGTGCTCTTATGTTTGGCCTCATCATTTGGGCCATTTAAGTATAGTAGTGATACCACTAATTGGAATTAGCAGGAAAGGGAAGTAAGCCAGGAAGAATAAAACTGCTGAATGTTTGTATGTATATTTCCAAAGATTCTAAATAAATGTAGTTGCCTACAGAGCAAATGGAGTCTTATTATATATGAGAAAGTATACTTTCTGCATCTAATTGTGCTTTTTCTTCAGCCTTTTGTTCCCTTATAGAAAAAAAAAAAAAAAGTCCAACTTTTCATAAGGTTTTTGGTGTCCTATTAAAATCTGGAATTCATGGCCAGGCTTGGTGGCTCACACCTATAATCCCAGCACTTTGGGAGGCTGACGCAGGTGGATCACCTGAGGTCAGGAGTTCAAGACTAGCCTAGCCAACATGGCAAAACCCCATCTCTACTAAAAATACCAAAATTAGTAAGGCATGACGGTGGGCACTTGTAATTCCAGTTACTGGGAGGCTGAGGCAAAAAAATCACTTGAACCCAAGAGGCAGATGTTGTAGTGAGCCGAGATCGTGCCATTGCACTCCAACCTGGATGACAAAATGAGACTCTGTCTCAAAAGAAAAAAAAAAAAAAAAGAATCTGGAAACCATTAATAGCTGTCTCATGTATTGATTGCCAGCTATGTTGCTGGATGTTAGGACAGATGTGTTATAGGCCGGGCATGGTGACTCACACCTGTAATCCCAGCACTTTGAGAGGCCAAGTCAGGTGGATCACCTGAGGTCAGGAGATCAAGACCAGCCTGGCCAACATGGTGAAACTCCATCTCTGCTAAAAATACAAAAATTAGCCAGGCATGATGGTGCATGTCTGTAGTCCCAGCTACTCAGGAGGCTGAGGCAATAGAATGGCTTGAACCCGGGAGGCTGAGGTTGCAGTGAGCTGAGATTGTGCCATTACACTCCAGCCTGGGCAACAGAGCAAGACTCTGTCTCAAAAACAAACAAACATTTAAATAGGTTACACATCTATAAATATGGAAATGTATAAGAACAAAATATATAGATTTTTTGGCGAATGCCTGGGGAAGAATGGTGTCAGTTAAGTTCATCCAAGGTAAAACGTACCAGCATCTGTGCTGCCAGGGCACAGTCAACATTTGGGGACAGAGGTAAATATCCTCAGTCCATGCCATCCCTTTGATTTCTTCTTTTAGTGCCTGATAACCATCTGGTGTTGCTGGACAGTTCTCTTCTTAAATTCTTCTGATTCCATTTTAAATTCATAGATTGCCTACAACCTCCTGAAATGTCAGTGACTTTGATAGCTGTAGCTCGAGGAAACTTTTCTTTGAGAATTTGGGTCACGTTGAGCAGCCCCTCAGTCTGGAAGGCAAACATCCGATGGACACAGTGGAGAAGAGGAAACCCACGGATCCCGCAGAGTAGAGGTGCTGCCGCAGCGGGGCTCCATGCCCAGCCAACCTCTAATGTTTCTTTCCTGGCCCTTTCATGTGTGTGCAGATGAGTATTTGACAAAGAGGCGCTCTCCACAGCTCTCTCACTCTGCAGCTCCCCCTGTCCAGACTCGATACGTTCTAGCCAGCTTGGTTGGCCTCCCTGAGCATGGATCTCTTTCTCCTCTACTCATGAACTCTGTGTGAGTTTCCCCTTCTGGAGTGTGGCATGGATACTGCCTCAGGGATAAAACTGAGACAGCTGTAGAATTTACCTTGTTTTCCTTCCTACAGGGATCAAAATCCTGTGCTGCCTGTTGTCCAATGTGTGAAAGTGTTTCCTATATTATGCCCATTTTTCTAGTTGTTCACGACAGTGGGAGAGCAATTCCCAGAGCACCTTATCGTTCATGCAGAAGCAAAAGTCCTGTATCTTCGGTGCTAATAGGAATAAATGTCTCACGATATGATTATTCGATTTTCTGTAAGCATTTTACACTTAAGGAAGTACTCTACCAGTAAGCTCCCTGGTTTCTCCTAACTTCTAGAATTGAGAGCCAATTTGACTCAGTCGTTGACATCCTTCCCCCACCCCATTCACAGCCACACCTGCCCAGGTGACCTAGGAAAGATACCCCCTCTTTAGGAATATTCATGATCAGGATCAGAACTACAGCCTTCTTATCCTGGGAGATCAAGCAACATTTCCTTTCCTTACAGCATTGGTTTTCAAGTTTCAAAGTCAGCATCTGAAACAGTTGTTTCATGAACCATACCTAAGTCTTCATTCTTTTAGACAGAGTCTCGCTGTATCGCCAGGCGGGACTGCAGTGGCACATTCTTGACTCACTGCAACCTCCAACTCCCTGGTTCAAGCAATTCTCTTGTCTCAGCCTTCCAAGGAGCCAGGAATACAGGCACGAACCACCATGCCCAGCTAATTTTTTGTATTTTTAGTAGAGACAGCGTTTCACCATGTTGGCCAGGATGGTCTCAATCTTCTGACCCCGTGATCTGCCCGCCTCAGCCTCCCAAAGTGCTGGGATTACAGGCATGAGCCTCCGCATCCGGCCTCTTTATTTTTTTGAGACAAGGATCTTGCTATGTTGCCTAAGCTGGCCTCGAACTCCTGGGCTCGAGCAGTCCTTCCACTTTAACATCCTGTATAGTTGAGACTGCAAGTGCATGCCACCTTGTCTGGCACAACTAAAATTATTTGCACCCAATTTTCTTCTTAATTTTATATTGTATTTATATTTTTTCTATTAAAGTCAACCAGAACAGTGAGACCTTTTTGAACACAAAAATTTAAATTTAGGTTATAGTCTCAGTTGTATGCCAGCCTAGTGCAAATGTTAAGTTTTTGACAGCTTGACTTTCAATCTTCAGATGCTCTATATGTAAGTAAAGACAAAAAAAGAACATTTCACTCTCTGCACAATCCCAAGAGAAACCGACATTTGGAAGAGTCGTTTGTGTGTGTGTGACAGTGTGAAAAGACTCTCACCCCTGCCTCGCCTGAGCAGCATATCCGATTCCAGTCACGTGAAGGAGTAAGCAAGGAAGTTGCTTTGCTCTTGGGTCCCTGAGAGATTGCTGTTGGGCATCAGGACCTATGCTGGGCAAAATCATACAGGAACAAACATTTATTTGATCCTCCTTCTAGAATCAGTTTTTTAGAAATGGAGGCAACCTCAGAACTGGGAATCAGCCAGGCGCTGTGGCTCACACCTGTAATCCCAGCACTTTGAGAGGCCGAGGCGGGCAGATCACCTGAGGTTGAGAGTTTGAGACCAGCCTGGTCAATATGGTGAAACCCCATCTCTACTAAAAATACAAAAAATTAGTGGAGTGTGGTGACGCGTGCCTGTAATCTCAACTACTTGGGAGGCAGAGGCAGGAGAATTGCTTGAACCTGGGAGGCAGAGGTTGCAGTGAAATGAGATGGCGCCATTGCGCTCCAGCCTGGGCAACAGAGCAAGACTCTGACTCAAAAAAAAAAAAAAAAAAAAGAACTGGGAGTCTGTCCTGCCTGGTACCCCACTGCTCCCATCTTACAAGTGGGAGAAGCGTGCCAGAGAAAGGAAGTGACCAGCCCAGTCCCCTACTAGTTTGCAGGCCTAAGAGGTTTCCCTAAACCTTACTGGGAATTCACCAACTTAGCGAACTATTGTAGAGTACTCACTAGATTAGTTTGAAATATTTTCGAGACCTTTTTTGTCTCTTTTGAGTCAGGGTCTCACTCTATCACCCAGGCTGGAGTGCAGTGACTGACCACAGCTCACTGTGGCTTCAAACTTCCGACTCCAGTGATCCTCCCGTCTCAGCTCCCCAACCGGCTGGGACTGCAGGTGTGCGACACCACATCTGGCTAGTTTTTTAGCCTTTTGTAGAGATGGGGCTCTCGCTATGTTAAGATTTTTTTTCTTTTTCTTTCTTTTTTTTGAGACAGAGTTTCACTCTTGTTGCCCAAGCTGGAGTGCAATGGCGCAATCTTGGCTCACTGCAACCTCTGCCTCCCGGGTTCGAATAAGTCTCCTGCTTCAGCCTCCCAAGTAGCTGGGATTACAGGCGCCTGCCACCACGCCCAGTTGATTTTTTTGTATTTTTAGTAGAGATGAGGTTTCACCATCTTGGCCAGGCTGGTCTCCAACTCCTGACCTTAAATGACCCACTCGCCTTGGCCTCCCAAAGTGCTGGGATTACAGGCATGAGCCACTGCGCCCAGCCGAGACTTTTTTTTTTTGAGACGGAGTTTCACTCTTGTTGCCCAGGCTGGAGTGCAGTGGCACGATCTCAGCTCACTGCAACCTCTGCCTCCCGGGTTCATGTGATTCTCCTGCCTCAGCCTCCTGAGTAGCTGGGATTACAGGCACACGCCACCACACCTGGCTAATTTGGTTTCACCATGTTGGCCAGGCTTGAATGCCTGACCTTGTGATTCGCCCACCTTGGCCTCCCAAAGTGCTGGGATTACAGGCATGAGCCTCTACTATTTTTAAGGGCAGTTTTGGCTGGGCATGGCGGCTCACACCTGCAATCCCAACACTTTGGGAGGGTGAGGTGGGAGGATCACTTGAGCCCAGGAGTTTGAGACCAGCTTGGCTAACATGGTAAACCCCATCTCTATATTAAGCACAAAAATTAGCCAGGCGTGTGGCTAATTTTTGATGGCATGTGCCTATAGTCCCAGCTACGCAGGAGGCTGAGGTGAGAGATCACTTGAGCCTGGAGACTGAAGCTACAGTGAGCTGTGTTTGTACCACTGTGCTGCAGCCTGGGTCACAAAGACAGACCCTGTCTCAGAAAAAAATGTTCAAAGGCAGTTTTCAGTTAACAAGTAAAATTGAGAGGAAGGTGCAGAGCTTTCCCACATACCTGTGCCCTCACTCACACAGCCCCTCCCATTACCAGCACGCTCCACCAGAGTGGCTACAACCAATGAACCTATATTGACACGTCATTATCACCCAAACTCCATAGCGTACCTGACAGTTGAATCTTGGTGGTATACGTTCTGTGGGTTCGGACAAATGTACGCCATGTGCCTATCATAAAGGTATCATATGGAATACTTCCACTGCCCTAAAAGTCATTTGTGTGCTCCCTGTTCTTCTCCAACCCCCTTGCCAACCATGGAAACAACACTTTTTTTTTTTTTTCTCCAGATGGAGTCTTGCTCTGTCACCTAGGCTGGAGTGCAGTGGCGCAATCTCAGCTCACTTGCAACCTCCGCGGGGGACCACCAGGTTGCCTAAGGAGGGGTGAAACGGCCCAGGTCGGAAATGGAGCAGGTCAAGACTCCCGTGCTGATCAGTAGCGGGATCGTGCCTGTGAATAGCCACTGCACTCCAGCCTGGGCAACATAGCGAGACCCTGTCTCTTAAAGAGATATAGACCAATGGAACAGAACAGAGGCCTCAGAAGCAACACCACACATCTACAACCATCCGATCTTTGACAAACCTCACAAAAACAAGCAATGGGGAAAGGAGTCTGTTTAATAAATGGTATTGGGAAAACTGGCTAGCCATGTGCAGAAAGCAGAAACAAGAGTTTCACTCTTGTTGCCCAGGCCGGAGTGCAGTGGCACGATTACAGGTATGAGCCACCACACCCAGCTGTATGAACATTTGTTAGCAGACAGGTACAATACACAGCCCCACCTGTCCAAAAAGCACAAACCTGGCAGGGTGTGGTGCCTCACCCCTGTAATTCCAGCACTTTGAGGCCAAGGCGGGTGGATCATCTGAGGTCAAGAGTTTGAGACCAGCCTGGCCAACATGGTGAAACCATCTCTACTAAAAATACAAAAATTAGCTGGGCATGGTGGCGGGTGCCTGTAAATCCCAGCTATTTGGGAGGCTGAGGCAGAAGAATCACTTGAACCTGGGAGGCAGAGGTTGCAGTGAGCGAGATGGAATCACTGCACTCCAGCCTGAATGGCAGAGCAAGACTTGGTCTCAAAACACACACACACACACACACCTGCCACTCTGTCTTTTTAGGGCAGTGGTTCTTAACCTGGGTTATTCATTCAGATCACCTGGGGACATTTTAAAGGCTCAACGTCCAAGCTACACCCCAGAATAGGGGGAGGAAGGGAGAAATCTAAGAACTGGTATTTTTAAAAAAACTCCTCAGGGAGTTACAGGAAGTTTCACTTCCAGGAAATTGTTACAGCAGTATTCAGACTTTCCTTTTTTTTTTTTTGAGACGGAGCTTTGCTCTTGTTGCCCAGGCTGGAATGCAATGGCATGGTCTCCGCCCAGCCCTAGCAGTCATTACGATTGATTGATTAAAAAAAAAAAGTTTGAGGCCGGGCGCGGTGGCTCAAGCCTGTAATCCCAGCACTGTGGGAGGCCGAGGCGGGTGGATCACGAGGTCAAGAGATCGAGACCATCCTGGTCAACATGGTGAAACCCTGTCTCTACTAAAAATACAAAAAATTAGCTGGGCATGGTGGCGCGTGCCTGTAATCCCAGCGACTCAGGAGGCTGGGGCAGGAGAATTGCCTGAACC
>NW_022436976.1:23813417-23844418 GCF_009761245.1 Sapajus apella | reverse complement strand
TTTTTTTTTTTTTTTTTTTTTTTAAAGACAGGGTTTCATCATGTTGGCCAGGCTGGTCTTGAACTCCTGACCTCAGGTGATCCACCTGCCTCGGCCTCCTGAGGCGTGCTGAGATTACAGGCGTGAGCCACCATGCCTGGCAATCCTCCCATTTCAGGGTCCCGAGTAGCTGGAACTACAAGCATGACACTATGCCCAACTAATTCTTTTATTTATTGTAGAGATGGGGTCTCACTATCTTGCCCAGGCTGGTCTCAAACTCCTGGCCTCAAGTGATCCTCCTGCTTTGGGTTCTCAAAGTGCTGGGATTACAGGCATGAGCCACCCCACCTGGACAACTGAGCTATTTTAGTCTGAAGAGTTTTGTGATCAGATTTTCCCTTTAATGAAATGAAGGTTTGGCCTTGGCTGCATCGTTTTTACTGTTTCTCAGAGTGTGGCCCTGAACAGTTTACATCAGAACCCTGGATGGCTGCGGGTACACACGTACAGATCAGAGTCCTTATTCCAACCGAGTTTCTTCCCTCATTCCTCACTGAACACGCACAGGCATAAATACCCTGAAGTTCTTTGAAGAGCCTCCAATTTAGCAGCTAGAAAAGCAGAGGAAGACCTGTATCCAATATTAACAATGGCTCTTCAGAAAGCTACTCACACCTTGGCCAGAAGATGGCGCAGGTTTTCCATTTACCTGGTTCCTGCGTGGCTAGAAAGATGGAAATCTTGTTCAAAAGAAATTGCTTGATCTCACTAGGCAAATCCAGAAGAGGGTTCCTCAGAAATTATGATGGCAAGTGAGAAACGAGAAAGACTCCTAACAGGTGAGATAGGCATCCTATCTCCATAGAAGCCATCCTTCTCTCCAGAAAGCATAACGGATTAGGACAGTCTTTCAGGCTATAAGAGTACTACACTCCCAAAAAGAAAGCTCTAGGCCGGGCGCGGTGGCTCACGCCTGTAATCCCAGCGCTTTGGGAAACAGAGGTGGGTGGATCACAGATCATGAGGTCAGGAAATCCAGGCGAGCGGATCACGAGGTCAGGAGCTCGAGACCAGCTTATCCAACATGGTGAAATCCCATCTCCACTAAAAGTACAAAAATTAGCCGGGCGTGGTGACTTACATCTGTAATTCCAGCACTTTGGGATACAGAGGTGGGTGGATCACAGATCATGAGGTCAGGAAATCCAGACCATCCTGGCTAACACAGTGAAACCCTGTCTCTACCAAAAATACAAAAAATTAGCCAGGCATGGTGGCACGCGTCTGTAATCTCAGCTACTCGGGAGGCTGAGGCAGAAGAATCACTTGAACCTGGGAGTTGGAGGTTGCAGTGAGATCACACCACTGCACTCCAGCCTGGGTGACAGAGCAAGACTCCGCCTCCCCACCCCCACCCCACAAAAAAAAAAGTACAAAAAATAGCCAGGCACAGTGGTGCATGCCTCTAATCTCAGCCACTCCAGAGGCTGAGGTAAAAGAATCACTTGCCTGGGAGGCAGAGATTGCAGCGAGCTGAAATTGTGTCACTGTACTCCAGCGTGGGAGACAGAGCAAGATTCCACCTCAAAAAAAAAAAACAAAAAAAAAAAAAAACCTCTAATCAATCCGCTTGCCATTTAAGAAATATATATATATACATCCTGCAGAGTCAGGGTCAGCCACTAGAAGAGGGTAGGTCTTAATTTAGGAAAAACAGCAACTGGCCTCCGGGCCCAGGAAGAAGTGAGAAAAGACCTCTAGTTCCAGGGCTAGTGGAGTTGGATGCACCAGGTTCCCTAGAATGTTGAACCCACCTTGCCAGTTCTCTTCTTTGCTCCTAGTTTGAGTCCTGGCATCAGCGAGGCCCAGATGCAGAGCCTCTGGGACCTCCACCAAAGAAGAGTTAAATAGTTCTGTGTAAACCAAAATAAAATTCTAAGCACCCCAATGGACTGAATGGAGACCTCCCACCCCCATTCCAACTTAAGCCTGAAAAAACCACTTCAGGTCATAATGGGAAGAGGGGATCAGATGTGCCTCATTATTCCCTTGTCCTTTTGGAATGCAGGCACAAGTGACTGGCATTAACATTAAAATGGAGACTTCAGGCATGCTGCGGTGCTCAGGCAAATAATTCCAGCATTCTGGTAGCTTGACCCCAGGAGCTCATGACCAGCCTGAACAACAAAGCAAGACCTCCTCTCAAAAAAAAAAAAAAAAAAAAAAAGACTGGGCGTGGTTGTTCACGCCTGTAATCCCAGCACTTTGGGAGTCCGTGAGGCCTGTGGATCACGAGGTCAGGAGCTCGAGACCAGCCTGACCAAAATGGTGAAACCCCGTCTCTACTAAAAACACAAAAATTAGCCAGTTGTGGTTGTGCATGCCTGTAATCCCAGCTACTCAGGAGGCTGAGGCAGGAGAATCGCTTGAACCCAGAAGGTGGATGTTGCAATGAGCCGAGATTGTGCCACGGCACTCCAGCCTGGGCAAGAGAGCAAAACTCCATGTAAAAAAAAAAAAAAAATTAAAATAGAGATCTTAAGACTGACAAAGCTTGTGTAGCAAAACTTCATTAAAAAGAAGAAAAAAAAACTGACAAAGCAGACTCTTTGTAGCAATAAAATACCAAATTCCAATGTGACTCTAGTATAGCATCCCATGACAGAGGGCAGGCCCTCAAAGAAATAAAAGCATTTTACCCCAAAATATATTCCTTTGACATATTTTTAAATGGCCCTGGTGGGGAAATCTACATTCTGTAGAGAATCACCTTCCCTTTCCAGGTCTTTTCCTGATCCAGAGAGATTAGCTAGAGTCTGGCACCTTTTAAATCCTGTTAAGAGCTGGGCGCGGAGAGAGATCCAAGATACCTGATCACTAGCAGCTCGGGATCATAGCTCCCAGTAAAAGCGCAGAGAACGAGAAGACGCCACACTTTCTGATGAATTTTTATTGCTCACGGACCAGGAGATTCCCAGCGGAGGAGCCCCACTGGTTACCAGCGCGACTCTTGTGGCCGGCGCAGCAGGGTAAACGGGAATAGCTCCCCTTTTGGCCGCCGTTTGGAGCTCCAGGAAGGCAGAGTTGCCCTTTCAGCTGATCGAAGGACGGACTCAAGAAGGAAGCCAGACCGGAGATTCCCGGGCAGAAAGGCACCATCAATCTTAACGCCGCCGGTGCAGTGGGTTGCTCAGATTCCAGCACTGGGAATCAACAAGTTGGACGTCCACTCAGAAACCTAATTAGAAAGTTGGTAATCACAAAGACTACAGATGGATAAATTTATAACGAAGGGAAGAAACCAGCCTAAAAAGGCTGAGAATACCCAAAATCAGAATGCACCTCCCTCAACAGGGGATCACAGTTCCTCATCAGCAACGGAACAAGGCCTGATGGAGAACAAATGTGTTCCATTAACAGAAGCAGGCTTCAGAAGGTGGATTATAAGAAACTTCAGTGAATTAAAAGAACTTGTTCTAGCCCAATGCAAAGAAACTAAGAACTTTGAAAAAGGTTTGACAAAATGCTAACAAGAATAGCCAATTTAGAGAGGAATATAAGTGAATTAATGGAGCTGAAAAACAACACGAGAATTTCACAAAGTATGCACAAGTTTCAACAGCTGAATTGATCAAGCAGAAGAAAGGATATCAGAGATTGAAGACCAACTTAATGAAATAAAACGAGAAGACAAGATTAGAGAAAAAAGGATAAAAAGGAACAAGCAAAGTCTCCAAGAAATATGGGACTATGTGAAAAGACCTAATCTACGTTTGATAGGTGTACCTGAATGTGACGAAGAGAATCAATCCAAGCTGGAAAATACGCTTCAGGATATTATTCAGGAAAACTTTCCCAACCTAGCAAGGCAGGCCAATATTCAACTCCACGTAATACAGAGAACACCACAAAGACATTCCTCAAGAAGAGCAACCCCAAGGCACATAATCATCAGATTCACCAGGGTTGAAATGAAGGAGAAAATACTGAGGGCAGCCAGAGAGAAAAGTCAGGTTACCCATAAAGGGAAGCCCATCAGACTCACAGCAGATCTCTCAGCAGAAACCCTACAAGCCAGAAGAGAGTGGGGGCCAATATTCAACATCCTTAAAGAAAAGAACTTTCAACCCAGAATTTCATATCCAGCCAAACTAGGCTTCATAAGCGAAGGAAAAATAAAATCTTTTGTGAACAAGCAAGTACTCAGAGATTTCATCACCACCAGGCCTGCTTTAAAAGAGCTTCTGAAAGAACCACTGCACATAGAAAGGAACAACCATATCAGCCTTTCCAAAAATATACCAAAAAGTAAAGAACATCAATATAATGAAGAATCTACATCAACTAATGGGCAAAACAGCCAGCTAGTATCAAATGGCAGTATTAAACTCACATATATTATTATTAATCTTAAATTTAAATCGACTAAATCCCCCAATCAAAAGACACAGCCAAAACCCATCGGTATGCTGCATCCAGACCCATCTCACATGCAAGGATACACAAAGACTCAAAACAAAGGGGTGGAGAAAAATTTACCAACCAAATGGAGAGCAAAAATAAATAAATAAATAAAAAGCAGGAGTTTGCCTCCGATAAAATAGACTTTAAAGCAACAAAGATCAAAAGAGGCAAAGAAGGAAGGATCAATGCAACAAGAAGAGCTAACAATCTTAAATATATATGTACCCAATATAGGAGCACCCAGATACGTAAGACTTATAAAGAGACTTAGACTCCCACACAATAATAGTGGGAGACTTTAACATCAATATTAGACAGATCAACGAGACAGAAAATTAACAAGGATCCAGGACTTGAACTCAGATCCGGAACAACTAAACTTAATAAACATTTATAGAACTCTCCATTTCAAATACACAAAATATACACTCTTTTTTTTTTTTTTTTTTTGAGACGGAGTTTCGCTCTTGTTACCCAGGCTGGAGTGCAATGGTGCGATCTCGGGTCACCGCAACCTCCGTCTCCTGGGTTCAGGCAATTCTCCTGCCTCAGCCTCCTGAGTAGCTGGGATTACAGGCACGCGCCACTATGCCCAGCTAATGTTTTGTATTTTTAGTAGAGACGGGGTTTCACCATGTTGACCAGGATGGTCTCGATCTCTTGACCTCGTGATCCACCCGCCTCGGCCTCCCAAAGTGCTGGGATTACAGGCTTGAGCCACCGCGCCCGGCCTCCAAAATATACACTCTTATCAGTACCACATCACACCTACTCTAAAAGTGAAGTAAATGACTCCTCAGTAATTGCATAGCATTTCACAGGTTTAAATGAAATATTGGTTGGCTGCTTGTTTATTTTCTTCCCTCATTTCTTCCTGTCTCCATTATTAAGCACAATTATTGGCATAAAAGAGGTTTTCAATACCCATTTTTAGACTGCATTCTAGCCTGGGCAATAAAGCAAGACTCCTGTTCTCTCTCCCTCTTCCTCTTTCTTCCTCTCCTTCACTTTTCTTTTTTTCTTTCTTTCTTTTTCTTTTTTTTTTTTTTTTAAAAAAAAAGAGCTGGGTGCAGTGGCTCACACCTGTAATCCCAGCACTTTGGGAGCCCAAGGCAGGTAGATCAGGAGATCAGGAGTTTGAGACCAGCCTGGCCAAAATGGTGAAACCCCATCTCTACTGAAAATATAAAAATTAGCCAGATGTGGTGGTATGGGCCTGTAATCCCAGCTACTCAGGAAGCTGAGGCAGGAGACTCATTTGAACCTGGGAGGCGGAGGTTGCAGTGAGCTGAGATTGAGCCGTTGCATTCCAGCCTGGGCAAGATGGTGAGACTCCATCTCAAAAAAAAAAAGATAAGGCCTGATAAGAGACATTTACCATCTATTCTACATAATAAGAACCTTAGTTTCCACAACCCCTTAGTTTAACCCAGACACTCCTTTCTATTGATTCCAGATCTTTAGACAATAACTCTTTCAACCAATTGCCAATCAGAAAATCTTTGTATCCACCTATTGCACCTTTCTGACGGGAACCAATGCGTACTTTACCTGTATAGATTGATGCTTATATCTCCCAAAAACATGTACAACTAAGCTGTAACCCAACTACCTTGGGCACATATTCTCTGGATCTCTTGAGATTTTGCCATGGGCCTTGGTCACTTGTACTTGGCTTGGAATAAATCTCTTCAAATAGTTTACAAAGTTTGTTTTTCACTGACTTACGGGAGAACAACATCCACAAATTGTGCAAAATGCCTTGTTCTTCAAGACTCAGTTCCCTATTACAACTTCCGAAAAACTTTTCCTCAGACCTCCTCTGCAAGTTTTGCTAATGCAGCTTCCTCTGCCATTCCATGAAACCTGTTGCTTGCTTATCTTTACCTTTTCAATTAATATATTGTGTTAAAATGACCTGTTTACAGGATCTATCTGTCCCAGGAGAAGCTGTAATTGCTCAGTGGGTTCACCTTGCCCACTGCCTAGACAGAGCCCATTTATCAAGACAGGGGAATTGCAATAGAGAAAGAGTAATTTGTGCAGAGCCGGCTGTCCAGCAGACCAGAGTTTTCTTACTACTCTCATCAGTCTCCCTGAGCATTCAGGAAGCAGAGTTTTTAAGAATAACTTGGTGGGTTGGCCAATGAGCCAAGAGTGCTGATTGGTCAGGGATGAAATCATAGGGAGTTGAAGCTGTCTTCTTGCACTGGGTCAGTTCCTGGGTGGAGGCCACAAGATCAGATAAGCCAGTTTGATCTGGGTGGTGCCTGCTGATCCTTGAAGTGCAGGGTCTGCAAAATATCTCAAGCACTGATCTTAGGAGCAGTTTAGGGAGGGTCGGAACCCGGTAGCCTCCAGCTGCATGACTCCTAAACCATAGTTTCTAATCACGCGGCTACCGTTCATCCTACAAAGGCAATCTAGGCACTCTGCTTTTTTTTTTTTAGCCTTTCTGCTTTGGGAAAGGGCTGTCATCGTCTTTGTTTTAAACTGTAAACTAAGTTTCTCTCAAAGTTAGTTCAGCCTATGCCCAGGAATGAACAGGGACAGCTTGGATGTTAGAAGCAACATAGAGTCGATTAAGTTAGACTTCTTTCACTGTCTCAGTCATAATTTTGCAAAGGCGGTTTCAGTATGCTGGACTATGAACTACTATCAGGCTATGAGCTACCAGCAACAGGCTATCAGCTACTGCTTTCCTACATATCAGGAATAGACTAGGGGAAAAGTATCATTCACAATAGTAATGAAAATCAATTTTACAATTTTACTCAGGAATATATATATATATATATATATTTTAAACAGGGTCTCATTCCAACACCCAGGTTGGAGTGCAGTGGTGCAGCCTTAGCTCACTGCAGCCTCAACTTCCTGGGCTCAGGTGATCCTCCCACCTCAGCCTCCTGAGTAGCTGGGACTACAGGTGTGTACCACCATGCCTGGGTAATTTTTATATTTTTTAAAGAGATAGGGTTTCACCATGTTGCCCAGGTTGGTCTTGAACTCCTGGACTCCAGCCATCCTCCAGTCTTGGCCTCCCAAAGTGCTGGGCTTATAGGCATGAGCCACTGCACCCAGCTACTCAGAAATAATATCAACAAAAAAAATGGATAAGATCTATTTCAGAAAAAAAAAACCTGCAAAAAGTTTAAATAATTGGGTGTGGTGGCTCACACCTGTAATCCCAGCACCTTGGGAGCCTGAGTTGGGAGGATTACTTGAGCCCAGAAGTTCAAGACCAGCCTAGGCGACATAGTGAGACCTCATCTCTTTTTTTTTTTTTTTTTTTTTTGAGACGGAGTTTCGCTCTTGTTACCCAGGCTGGAGTGCAATGGCACGATCTCGGCTCACCGCAACCTCCGCCTCCTGGGTTCAGGCAATTCTCCTGCCTCAGCCTCCTGAGTAGCTGGGATTACAGGCACACGCCACCATGCCCAGCTAATTTTTTGTATTTTTAGTAGAGACGGGGTTTCACCATGTTGACCAGGATGGTCTCGATCTCTTGACCTCGTGATCCACCCGCCTCGGCCTCCCAAAGTGCTGGGATTACAGGCTTGAGCCACCGCGCCCGGCCGAGACCTCATCTCTAATTTAAAAAATGAGGCCAGACGTGGTGAGTCACATTTGTAATCCTAGCACTTTGGGAGGCCACAGCAGACAGATTATTTGAGGTTAGGAGTTGGAGGCCAGCCTGGCCAACATGGTGAAACCCCGTCTTTACCGAAAATACAAAAATTAGCTATGCATGGTGGCGCTCGCCTATAATCCCAGCTACTTGGGAGACTGAGACAGGAGAATCTCTGGAGTCCAGGAGGCAGAGTGCGCAGTGAACCAAGATGGTGCCACTGCACTCCAGCCTGGGCGACAGAGCAAGACTCTGTCTCAAAATAAATAAATAAATGATAAAAAATTTTTAGAAAGTTTAAACAAGCCAGGCGCGGTGGCTCAAGCCTGTACGCCCAGCACTTTGGGAGGCCGAGGCAGGCGGATCACCAGGTCAAGAGATCGAGACCATCCTGGCCAACATGGTGAAACCCCGTCTCTACTAAAAATATAAAAAAATTAGCTGGGTGTGGTGGCGTGTGCCTGTAGTCCCAGCTACTTGGGAGGCTGAGGCAGGAGAATTGCTTGAACCCGGGAGGCGGAGGTTGCAGTGAGCCGAGATTGTGCCACTGCACTCCAGCCTGGTGCCTGGTGATGAGACTCTGTCTCAAAAAAAAAAAAAAGGAAGTTTAAACAAATGATGGCATTAATGTTAATAGTAATCATTTATGGCCTGGGCACAGTGGTTCACACCTGTAATCCCAACACTGGGAAGCCGACTTGGGTAGATTGCTTGAGGTCAAGAATTCAACACAAGCCTGGTCAACATGCCAAAACTCTGACTCTACTAAAAATACAAAAATTAGCCAGGCATGGTGGTGCATTCCTGAAATCCATGCTACTTGGAGTGGCTGAGGCACAAGAATTACTTGAACCCGGGAGGCGGAGGTTGCAGTAAGCGGATAGTGTACCATTGCACTTCAGCCTGGGTGACACAGTGAGACCCTGTCTAAAAAATACAAAAAAAGAAAAAAAATTTATGGAAGGTTTACTATGCCATAGGCACAATTTTAAACACTTTTGCATGTTTGACTTTAATCAACAATTCTATGAGGCTGACACCACAGTCTTTCTCATTTTACAAGAAATAGGCACAAAGCAGTTAAGTAACTTGCCTGAGATTTCATCTTCATTGCTGTAAAGCTTGAATAATATGTCATTCTTCCCCAATTGATTTTTATATAACTCAACTTTGGGGCCTGGGCACAGTGGCTCATGCCTGTAATCCCAGCACTTTGGGAGGTGGAGGTGGGTGGATCACGAGGTTAAGAGTTCCAGACCAACCTGGCCAACATGGTGAAATCGTCTTCACAAAAATACATAAATTAGCCGGGCATGGTGGCATGGTCCTGTAATCCCAGCTACTCAGGAGGCTGAGGCAGGAGAACTGCTTGAACCCAGGAGGCTGGGGTTGCAGTGAGCCAAGATCATGCCACTGCACTCCAGCTGTGGCCACAGAGCAAGACTCTTGTCTCTCTCTCTTTTTTCTATTTTTTTTTTTTAAATAGAGACGGGGTTTCACCATGTTGGCCAGGATGGTTTCGATCTCTCGACCTCGTGATCCGCCCTCCTCGGCCTCCCAAAGTGGGATTACAGGCGTGAGCCACCGCACCCGGCGACTCTGTCTCAAAAAAGAAAAAGAAAGAAAAGAAAAGAAAAATAAAAACTCGCAGAGGAAACAGGCAGTGCAAGGGCCCTGAGGCAGGAAGTTCTGTGTTTTCCAAGGAAGAGACGGGAGACAGTGTTTCAGCGGTGAGGAGGGCAGTGCAAAGACAGTGTTGAACAGGCAGTCAGGATAGAATGAGGAGGTAGAAATGTAACCGAAACAGGAAGCCACTGAAAGGTATTGGAGGGAGAGAAGGATTGCAGAGCGGTAGTGAGAGAGGCCAGGGAGCAATTGGAGGTGATTTCAGTGATGCACGTGAGAGACGGCGGGGCATGGCCTGGGCTGGAGCTGCGGAGACGGCGAGAAGCGGGCAAATTCAAGGTCTCAGGAACGGATTCACTGCGAGGGTTGAAGACAAGGAAAGAGGTGACCTTGGGGTTCAGGCCTGGGCGATGAAGTGCTTAGTGGTGTCTTTATTCAGATTTGAGTCTAGAGTCGAATCTGAGGGGTGGGGCTCGTTCAAGCCGAGGCTCAGCAGAGTCAGAGGGAATTGGGCCCAGCAGGGGGACCGCAGTAGAGGTCAGCAATTGCTTAGGGCGGAATGCGATTTCCGGGGAGGAGGCGGGGGTGTGTAGACAGGGGGGCTGGGACACACCTTGAGGGGCGGAGACCGCCAGAGAGATCCAGAGTGCTCTCAGCTCTTAGTTACAAGGCTCCGTCCTCACTTTGTTCGCTTCTCGGTGGCCCAGGCGGATTCCTTTTTCGCCAGGTAAGGCTGGCCCAGGATCGTAGGGTTCGGGGTGCCCCGGGTAAGGCTGGCCTAGACGCGTGGGGCCCGAGGTGCCGCGGGCAGGGCTGGTCCAGGTGCTTGGGACCCGGGATGAGGCACGCAGTTGGCCCCCTCACTTTGCTTCCTGCTCTTTCCCTTACCGTCCGTGGCGCAGTGAGAAAAAAACCATCCTAAGATTTCTCTGCCCCTAAAATGGGAACCTTTAAAGTGAGGTGGAGAAAATGAAGTCAAGAAAGTGAAGAGATGCTTGACAAGTCCTAGCTTTAAAAAATGGATCGAGATGGCCGGGCACGGTGGCTCAAGCCTGTAATCCCAGCACTGTGGGAGGCCGAGGCGGGTGGATGACGAGGTCAAGAGATCGAGACCATCCTGGTCAACATGGTGAAACCCCGTCTCTACTAAAACTACAAAAAATTAGCTGGGCATGGTGGCGCGTGCCTGTAATCCCAGCGACTCAGGAGGCTGGGGCAGGAGAATTGCCTGAACCTGGGAGGCGGAGGTTGTGGTGAGCCGAGATCGTGCCATTGCACTCCAGCCTGGGTAACAAGAGCGAAACTCCGTCTCAAAAAAAAAAAAAAAAAATGGATCGAGGAGGCCGGGCTGGGTGGCTCACGCCTGTGATCCCAGCGTGTTGGGAGGCTGAGTCGGGCGGATCACCTGAGGTCGAGAGTTCGAGACTACCCTGGCCAACATGGCGAAACTCCGTCTCTACTAAAAATACAAAATTAGCCGGGCGTAGTGGCGCATGCCTATAATACCAGCTCCTGGGGAGGCTTACGCAGGAGAGTCGCTTGAACCCGGGAAGCGGAGGTTGCAGTGAGCCATTGCACTCCAGCCTGGGCGACAGAGCGAGACTCCGTCTCAAAAAACCAAACAAAACAAAAAACGGTGGAGGGAGGCGAACACTTCCACTGTTTAGTGTCTTTGGGAAGCAAAGGGATAAGGAAGAACTTTGGGGCCCGACAGATCATCCCATCTCCATTCCCCAGGTCTGGGGCCTTGAAATGCATCTCCAACCTTTTCCTAAAGAGCGTTTCAGGCCGGTGGCGGTGGGTCACTTTGGAGGCCGAGGCGGGCAGATCACGAGGTCAAGAAATCGGAGACCATTCTGGCTAACATGGTGAAACCCCGTCTCCAATAAAAATATAAAAATTAGCTGGATGTGGTGGCACACGCCTGTAGTCCCAACTACTCGGGAGGCTGAGGCAGGAGAATCGCTTGAACCCGGGAGGCGGAGGTTGCAGGGAGCCGAGATTGCGCCACTGGACTCCAGCCTGGCAGCAGAGCGAGACTCCGTCTCAAAAAAAGAAAAACAAACCCGGAAAATTGATTTAGAAGTAATAACTTAGGCATTTTTTTCGATTTCCTCCAATTGTTAGGCAAATGGATTCTTGTTCAAATTACAAAAGGAAAACCTGTCTTCGATAATGGACCTCCAACTTACAAAGCAAAAAACATTCTCTTAAGCCCCCCCTGGCCTCCTCAGATCCGCCTCGGGGTCCTCCCCTTCCCTGCAGCTCTGTGCAAACCGACTTGCACCCAAGACTCTGCTAATAACTGTGTCTTTTTAAGCAAACACATGCATAGATAAGTACTTTTATTCCAGTCTACAATATGAGGTGATTTTCCACTTTTAATAAACCTTAAACTTTGACTTTTGTGTTATGAACTTGAATTCTAGGCACCAAGGCCTGCTCTGCAGAGAGCTTGTCTTCCCCGAGAAGGTACAGAGGTGGAAGAACTGCTGAGACTTGGTAGGTAGTTCAGTGGCTTAGGGGCAGCATCAGTGGAGGGCAAATGTGCTAGTGGGCTTGAGGAGGAGTATTTTATTTTATTTTTTGAGATGGAGTTTTGCTCTTGTCGCCCAGGCCGGAGTGCAACGGTGCCATCTAGGCTCACCGCAACCTCTGATTCCCAGGTTCAAGCAATTCTCTTGTCTCAGCCTCCCGAGTAGCTGGGATTACAGGCACCTGCCACCTGGCCTGGCTAATTTTTGTATTTTTAGTAGAGACGGGGTTTCCCCGATTTGGCCAGGCTGGTCTCCTGACCTCAGGTGATCGCCCGCCTCAGTCTCCCAAAGTGCTGGATTTAGGGCTTGAGGCAGCACCATGCCCAGCCTGGGGGCTGTATTTTAGAGGGCGGGAGGTGACCTTGGGTCTGATAAAGAAGTGAGTTCTGCCTATAATCTACTGTGGGTCAGAACCTTTTTTAGTCAGATGCTATTAGCAGAACCCACAATTTCATCACCAGACATCATTTTTTTTTTTTCACATAACAGTTGTTGCAGGTATCATAAAACAGTTGTGCACTCTCACTACTTCAAGATTAAAAGGTAGGGCCAGGTATGGTGGCTCACCCCTGCAATCCCAGCACTTTGGGAGGTTGAGAAGAGTGGATCACCTGAGGTCAGAAGCTCGAGACCAGCCTGGCCAACATGGCAAAACCCTGTCTCTACTAAAAACACTAAATGCTAAATTATAATTAGTTTAATGACAATCAATATATGGCCTTTTTCACATCCAAGATGTCAGATACTCTGAATTCTAGCCACAGGCACTGAGAGTTCAGAATTCCTCATCAAGGAGAAAGCAGAGGCTGGAACAACTTCAGCAAATTTTGCCTCAGGCTTGCATGGCAGCCATCAGAAGGGCTTAGGGGCCAGGTGTCCTGCTTGTGCTTGCAGTCCCAGATACTTGGGAGGTGGAGCCAGGAGGCTGGCTTGAGCCCAGGAGTTCAAGATTACTGTGAGCTATGATTGTTGCATCATTGCACTCCAGCCTGGGTGACAGAGCAAGACCCTGTCTCGGAAAAAAAAAAAAAGGAAATGTGATTAGAAGACTTGGAAGGTTTTCATCAGCGTACTCCTAAGTTTTGCTTTATATTTTAAGGAGGTTACTCTACAAGTATGCAATATACGAGAACACCAGTTGGGAAGGGCAAGAAATGTTTAGCACTTCCCTTAAGGCATTGGGAGTTGTGAGGGTAGATAAACTTTCCCTTTAAGTCTGGAAAAAAGCTTGTTGATTTGCATTGCTTTGGCTTGTGACTGGTGTCTTTTCATATGTTTATCTGTTTGCATTTCCTTTGTGGTGAATTACCTTTTCAACACTGGCAGCCTGTTTTAATGTGTTTTTCTGAATTTGCTGGGAGTTTATGGACTTCCCTTTTATTTTTTCCTCTCTTTTTTATAAGTACATATATATTCCCTTACCTCAATCTCTATAATCTGACCTCTGAGGCCACCCAAAGTTTGGTGTGGTATCTCTCTCTTTTTTTTTTTTAAGAGCTCACTCTCGCCCAGTGTGGAGAGCAGTGGTGCGATCACTGTTCACTGCAGCCACAAACTCCTGCGTCCAAGTGATCCTCTCCCCTCAGTCTCCTTAGGAGCTGGTATTACAGTCGTGCCCCCGTACCAAGCTAAAGTGCCTGATTTTTATGGGTGCATGGGAGGACAATAAAGTAGAATGCCACTTCAACTTTTAGTGTGTGTGCCTTTCCTTGGGTCAGGAGACTTTTAAATTTTTTAAATAGATTTATACTTTTTTGGGGGACAGAGTTTCGCTCTTGTTACCCAGGCTGGAGTGCAATGGCGCGATCTCGGCTCACCGCAACCTCCGCCTCCTGGGTTCAGGCAATTCTCCTGCCTCAGCCTCCTGAGTAGCTGGGATTATAGGCACGCGCCACCATGCCTAGCTAACGTTTTGTATTTTTAGTAGAGACGGGGTTTCACCGTGTTGACCAGGATGGTCTCGATCTCTTGACCTCGTGATCCACCCACCTCGGCCTCCCAAAGTGCTGGGATTACAGGCTTGAGCCACCGCGCCCGGCGATTTATACTTTTAACATTTTATTTTATCAATCATTTTGGTCATTTGTAATTTTCCAGTTATAGGTGCACACCTCACTCTTCTATGTATGACATGCCATATTTTGAACATGTTTTGGTTCAATAATTCCCTCAGCAGTAGGCATTCAAGTAATTTGCAGTTGTGAGGGGTTTTTTGTTTGTTTGTTTTTATTTGTTTGGTTTTTGAGATGGAGTCTTACTCTGTTACCCAGGCCGGAGAGCAGTGGGGCAATCTGGGCACACTGCAACTTCCGCCTCCCGGGTTCAAGCAGTTCTGCCTCACTGTCCTGAGTAGCTGGGACTAGAGGCATATGCCACTGTGCCCAGCTCATTTTTATATTTTTAGTGACAGGGCTTCACCATGTTGGCCAGGCTGGTCTCGAACTCCTGACCTAGTGATCCACCCGCCTCAGCCTCCCAAAGTGCTGGGATCACATGGGTGAGCCAGCAAGCCAGGTGTGGTGTGGTGCATGCCTGTATTCCCAGCTACTGAGGAGGCTGAGACAGGATATTGAGTATAGGCTGGGCAACACGGCAAAACCCTGTCTCTTTAAAATACTAATTAATTTCCAATTTCTCATGGCACCTGTCATGTACTATGTAGAGTGACTCTTGGAAAACACATTACCAAAAAAAGGTAGTGCTAGATGATAGAGCACCGGCCAGATTAATTACTGAAAAGGTCTAAAAATCCCCAGGGTCACTATAAATGTGGCCAGGGCGGATATTTGCCCCTGCACTGGCTATAATAAGGGTGTTCAAACACTGGAATCTGTTTTTTTTTTGTTTGTTTTTTTTTTTTTTGAGGCGGAGTTTCGCTCTTGTTACCCAGGCTGGAGTGTAATGGCGCGATCTCGGCTCAACGCAACCTCCGCCTCCTAGGTTCAGGCAATTCTCCTGCCTCAGCCTCCTGAGTAGCTGGGATTACAGGCACGCGCCACCATGCCCAGCTGAATTTTTGTATTTGTAGTAGAGACGGGGTTTCACCATGTTGACCAGGATGGTCTCGATCTCTTGACCTCGTGATCCACCCGCCTCAGCCTCCCAAAGTGCTGGGATTACAGGCTTGAGCCACCGCGCCCGGCATCTTTAACCAATCTAATACACTCTTATGTATAATATAATTTTTACATGTACGTTAAAAGTATATTGTATGCACCATTTATATAGTATATACATACATAACATAATGGATATTATAATGTACATTTTATAAATTAATGTTTTTTTACATATATATCTATTATACATAATCCCATCATGTGCACAAACCATCATTTGTTCAGCCCTTCTCTTACTAAAGGGCATCGTTTCGCAGTTTTGTTTTTTGGTCACAAAAAACTCAGCACTAAAATTTCTATCCATATATTTCTAAGGGTACAGGTGGTTTGGTTCCTAATGGTAGATTCTCAAGCAGAGAGTATATGTATTATTTCTGACTTTAATAACAGATTTCCTGGCCGGGCACGGTGGCTCACTCCTGTAATCCTAGCACTCTGGGAGGCCGAAGCGGGCGGATCACCTGAGGTCGGGAGTTCAAGACCAGCCTGACCAACATGGTGAAACCCCATCTTTAAAAAAAAAAAAAGAATAGATTTCCCTTTTTTTTTTTTAAAGACTGGAGGGCAGTGGCTCCATCTTGGCTCATTGCAACCTCTGCCTCCCGGGTTTAAGCAATTCTCCTGCCTCAGCCTCCCAAGTAGCTGGGACTACAGGCACACGTCACCACGCTCGGCTAATTTTTTGTGTTTTTTAATAGAGATGGAGTTTTACCATATTGACCAGGCTGGTCTTGAACTCGTGATCTGCCCTCCTCTGCCTCCAAAAGTGCTGGGATTACAGGCATGAGCCACCGTGCCCAGCCCAATAGTAGGTTTTTCTAATTTCCTGACGTGTTTACTCCCACCTCTGATAGGCAGAACGGATCTCATAGTTTTTTGATTATATACCCAACTCCTGGTTTGGGGCCACCTTTCACAAGTTTACTTTTGATTTATATTCTCTTCTCTAAAAGTGTTTTATTTGTTTTAGTTTTTCAAGTTTTTTTCTTCTTTTTTTTTTGAGATGGAGTCCCTCTCTGTCATCCAGGCTGTAGTGCAGTGGCGAGAACACTACTACAACCTCTGCCTCCCTGGGTCAAGTGATTCTCTTGCCTCAGCCTCCTGAGTGGCTGGGATTACAGGCGCCCATCACCATGCCTGGCTAAATTTTGAATTCAAATTTTTTTCAGGTCTTTGTGTACAGATACCCATTTTGTTTTGGGGTATTTGTATTTTTAGTAGAGATGGGGTTTCACCATGTTGGCCAGGCTAGTCTTGAACTCCTGACCTCAGGTGATCATCCAGCCTCCTCAGCCTCCCAAAGTGCTGGGATTACAGATATAAGCCACCAAACTTAACCTTGCTTTTGCTTATCAATATATACAAACTCTATATAAGAAACTTTAATGATTTTGTGTGGTTGCTTTTTTAGAATTTAATTCCAGATTCTAATAATCTTTTTTGGAGATAGAATCTTGCTCTGTCGCCCAAGCTGGAGTGCAGTGGCACAATCTCGGCTCACTGCAACCTCTGCCTCCCAAGTTCAAGTAATTCTCCTGCCTCAGCCTCCTGGGTAGCTGGGATTACAGGCATGTGCCACCACCCCCAGATAAATTTTGTATTTTTAGTAGGGACAGGGTTTTACCATGTTGGTCAGGCTGGTCTTTGAACTCCTGACCTCATGATCTGCCTGCCTCCACCTCCCAAAGTGTTGGAATAATTTATCTTTTAATTTTGTGCTATCATTATTTTTCCTGGCTCATTTTTTATTTCAATGAAAATTTTCTGAAATTATTATTTTATTTTATTTATTTTTAGATGGAGTCTTGCTCTGTTGCCCAGGCTGGAGTGCAGTGGCAGGATCTCGGCTCACTGCAACCTCCACCTCCCTGGTTCAAGCAGTTCTCCTGCTTCAGCCTCCTGAGTAGCTGGGATTATAGGCACACACCACCACGCCTAATTTTTGTATTTTTAGTAAAAACGAGGTTTCACCATGTTGGTCAGGCTGGTCTTGAACTCCTGACATTGTGATCCACCCACCTCAGCCTCCCGAAGTGCTGGGATTACAAGCATGAGCCACTGCGCCCGGCCCTGGCATTATTTTTTGGAAACAGGGTCTCACTATGTTGCCCAGGCTGGTGTTGAACTTCTAGATTCAAGTGATGATTCCACCGCAACCACCCAAAGTGCTAGGATTACAGGTGTGACACTGTGCCCTGCCTAACTGAAATTCTTCATATATCTTTTGCCCTGACATGAATAATGTATTAGCTGCTTATATGATTCTTATTTTTCAAGTAAGGGGACAGGGGAGAGGCTTGAACTGCCTCTCAGGTTCAAGTGATTCTCCTGCTTCAGCCTCCCGAGTAGCTGGGATTACAGGTGCCTGCCACCATGCCCCGCTAATTTTTGTACTTCTAGTAGATACTGGGTTTTGCCATGTTGTCCAGGCTGATCTTGAACTCTTGACCTCAGGTGATCTCCTCCCCTTGGCCTTCCAAAGTGCTGGGATTACAGGTATGAGCCACTGCGCCTGGCCAACATTATTCTGTTGAAACAAGGTCTCACTCTGTCGCCCAGGGTGGAGTGCAGTGGCACAATCACAGCTCACTGCAGCCCTAACTTCGCAGGCTCAAGTCATCCTCGCATCTGAGCCTCCCAAGTAGCTGGGACCCCAGGCGTGTGCCACCATGCCTGGCTAATTTTTTAATTTTTTTAGAGACAGGTCTATGTTGCCCGGGCTGGTCCCGAACTCCTGGGGTTAAGTGATCCTCATACCTCAATCTCAAAGTGCTGGGATTATAGGCGTGAGCCACCATGCCTGGCCAAGAAAGTCATATTCTGAATTGACTTGATAACTGGTTTTCAGAAAAGGTCTTAATGTTAACAATCTCTGTAATTCAAAAGAGACACCTGTTTCTTAATTTTGTGTAAGATTTCATTCAAGTTACCTGAGACTTGGATGATTTGGTATGATACATATGTTCATTTTTTTAAAATTGACATCTATTTCCTCATAATCTGCTTAATACTCATAGAGAGCATAGACAACAAAGTTAATGGTACAGCAAGTCAGCTTCATTCTTAGTTATCGGCTCTTTGGTTAATTAATTTCATTCAAATCTTCACATAAAGGGAGTTTTCATTTTATTTTATTTTATTTGTTTTTGAGATGAAGTCTTGCTCTGTCACACAGGCTGGAGTGCAGTGGTGCGATCTCGGTTCACTGCAACCTCTGCCTCCCGGGTTCAAGCAATTCTCCTGTCTCAGCCTCCCAAGTAGCTGGGACTACAGGCGCGTGCCATCATGCCCCGCTAATTTTTTTTTTTTTTTTTTTTTAAAGTAGAGATGGGGTTTTACCATCTTGGCCAGGATGGTCTCAATCTCCTGAACTTGTGATCCACCCACCTTAGCCTCCCAAAGTATTGAAATTACAAATGTGAGCCATCATGCCCAGCTAAATTTTGAATTCTAATTTTTTTTTCGGGTCTTTGTGTACAGATATCCATTTCGTTAGTGCACCTTTCATTAATATATTATGCTGTACACACGGCATAGTTTTCTTAATTAAGCTCATATTCTTAACAAGTTTCTTGAGAATTCTTTAATAGGTAATTTTTCATTTCTTTGTATTTCAGATTGACGTATCTTAAGATTTTTGAGTTTCTGAAGTCTAGCAGGCCTGTAAGAACAAAAATCATTCTGCAGGAATTAAAAACAGAATCCAGTCTTGACAACACACCCACAATGTCTGATGTGTCATCAATGTCTAGTGTACAATCAAAATCTGCTAAATTTGCAAAGAAACAGGAGAATGTCACCTGTATGGAAAGAAGGCAGTTCATAGAAACTGATGAGGAAATGGCTCCGATAATCGATTTAAAATGCATGGATGTATCAGCAGTTATTATGAATAAGTTTAAGATCTTAATGGAAATTCAAGACCAGATGTTTGATGAGATGAAGGAAACTCTTAAAAATGACCTAAAGGCAATTTTAGGAGCAAAAACTACAATACCTGAGGGAAGGAATTCAGAGAACTCCAGTCACAGGACAGAGTTTCAACAATTAATTAACTCAGTGTCACAAACAACAGGGAAGGCAGGAAAAATAGAAGGAGAAAACTCTAAAATAATTGATGATACTGAAAATTTAACCTTTAAAATAAAAGTAGATGAGCTAAGTGGTAAATTAGACAATCCTAATGAATACAATAGTGATGAAGGTAAGAAATTACCCCAGAATGAATCAAGAACTTACAAAGTCATGGGAAATATGGAAGAAACCTTATGCAATGTAGATGACAGACAGAGAAATCGCCACATCCATTTAGAACTTAGAGAAGGGGAGACTAGGGAGAATGGAGAGGATGAATCTCTCGAAGTGAGAGAAGAAAGGAAAATTCCGAAATTCAAGAATAAAGAGAAAATGTTAAAAGCCTCCAGAGAAGAAAAAATGTTGGATGAAGGAACGGTGCTTACCCTGGCAGCTGACCTTTCATCAGCAACACTGGATGTCAGCAAGCAATGGAGTAATGTCTTCAACATTCTCAGAGAACATGATTTTGAACCTAAATTTCTATGTGATGTTAAATTAGCATTTAAATGTGATGGTGAAATAAAGACATTTTCAGATCTGCAAAGCCTTAGAAAATTTGCCAGCCAAAAATCTTCTATGAAGGAATTACTAAAAGAGGTACTCCTACAAAAGGAAGAAATAAATCGAGGAGGAAGATACGGAATTCAAGAAAACGGGGTAAGCATACAAATATGTAAAGCTTATGTGTAAATGGAATAGTTGGCATAGTTATTTTGAACGATAAGTCAATTTTTTTTTTTTTTTTTTTTTTGAGACGGAGTTTTGCTCTTGTTACCCAGGCTGGAGTGCAATGGCGCGATCTCGGCTCACCGCAACCTCCGCCTCCTGAGTTCAGGCAATTCTCCTGCCTCAGCCTCCTGAGTAGCTGGGATTACAGGCACGCGCCACCAGGCCCAGCTGAATTTTTGTATTTGTAGTAGAGATGGGGTTTCACCATTTTGACCAGGATGGTCTCGATCTCTTGACCTCGTGATCCACCCGCCTCGGCCTCCCAAAGTGCTGGGATTACAGGCTTGAGCCACCGCGCCCGGCGATAAGTCAATTTTTAAAAAAATGATTCCTTAAAGGTTAAAGCATGATGCTAAAAGTAATGATTCAAAGGGCACTTTTTTCTGTGGAGGGTTTATTATGGGCAGAGGGCAAGGGGGCCTCAGTCCTTCGTGGCAGCCGGTTTCATCATGGTGGCCAAGATGGTTCTCAGCTCCTCTCCCTCTTGGTGTGGATATGTGGCCCCACCCTTCTCTTGGTGAACTTGAGGGCCTATTTGTCTTTTGAGACCTTGAGCAACTCCATGGTGTGCTACTCCTACATGGTGAAGCAACACATCTCAGATCATGTCCCACACTGACTTGGCATATTTGGTCAGATGCCTGAGGCAGTGGCTGTGCCTGGGCTTGCTCATGTCCTTGATCACCCTGTTGCCCTTGTTGAGGCCCAAAGCCAAAGCCTTGGGCTCACAGAGCTGTGGCTGCTGCTCTCCAATGGCCGCTGTGCTGGAAGGGGTTTTTGTTTTTGTTTTTGTTATTTTACTTAGAATCTTGCTCGATTACCTAGGCAGGGGTGCAGTGGCACAGTCTGGGCTGACTGCATCCTCCATCTCCCAGGCTCAAGTGATCCTCCTATCCTGGCCTCCCAATAGCTGGGACCACATGCACATGCCACCAAGCCCAGCTAATTTTTGTACTTTTTGTAGAAACAAGGTTTTGCCATGTTGTCCATGCTGGTCTCAAACTCCTGGGTTCAAGCAGTCTACCTGCCTTGGCCTCCCAAAGTGCTGGGATTACAGATGTGAGCCACCATGCCCAGCCAAGGTCTATATTCTTAAGCCAATATTTTTTTACATGTTTTCAGATGAACGCTTCTCCTCTGCCTTTCCAACATTCCCAAGTGTAACCTCTGTTCAAAATGAGAATCCAGAAGGAGAAGGTACACTTGAGTCAACAAATTATTTAAGAATCAATATGTAATCTCAAAAATTAGCTGCTTTCAGTGTTTACATAGATGACGCATCTAAACCTGCCCTGGTGGGTTTGGGATGGTTGAAAAACTCCATAGCAGACTAAAGGCTTCAAGGAATGTTAGGAGCCAAATTTATATTGCAGACATCACCAGAAGTTCAGTAGCTTGCTTACTTTATTCTACCCTTACAACAATCCTGGGGTGGTGCTGACACTAGACTCTGTTTTATAAGGAAAAGTGAGGCACGTAGCAAATGGGGCAGTTGGGTCAGGGTTTGAATACAGTTTTGAACTGAGCCTGTTGTATTCTTAACCAAAACCTGCTCGCTTTTAAAGTCATCAGGCTAAAGTGTAAATTGCAATTGGGATTTTTTTAAATTAAATTTATTGTTATATCTGTAGGAGAAAGGTAAATGTGAACTTGGGTTTTTTGTGTGTGTGCTCATGATCTTCCTAAAGCAGATTGTAAACTTCAGGCGGATTACAATGTCGATTTACCATAGGGCTCTCACATATAACAAGCAGACAATTCATTAAAACAAGTCATTAGTGAGGGCCAGTCACATACACAGCAGTAAGTGTTGAGGGATCTAGAAGGAAGAAAGTAGATATTATGGCCAGGCACGGTGGCTCATTCCTGTAATCTCAGCACTTGGGAGGCTGAGGCGAGTGGATCACGAGATCAGGAGATCAAGATCATCCTGGCCAACATGGTGAAACCTGTCTCTACTAAAATTCACAAAAAAATTAGCCAGGCATTGTGGCACATGCCTGAAGTCCCAGCTACTCGGGAGGCTGAGGCAGGAGAATAACTTGAACATGGGAGACAGAGGTTGCTGTGAGCTGAGATCTCACCATTGCACTCCAGCCTGGACAACAAGAATGAAACTCTGTCTCAAAAAAAAAAAAAAAAAAAAATAGACGTGACCTCAGAATTCATTCCAAATATTACAGAAGTAATGTCTTGTGATCATAGGGAAACTTGACTTGTTTGGGGACCTAGGCCTTCAAGAACAATTAATATTTAAGCAATTTTTCAGGTATTTTCTAATTGTCCAAATGGTAGCCATATTAAAATTAGTGTAATTGAAGTTTTAATTCTTTAAGAGAAAAATGATTTAAATAAATAACTCCTTATTGTTTTTTAACTTTCAGGGTAACACCCTGTTAGACTCAAAACACAGAGCTGGAGAAATGACCAATGATGGCTTGAACTTTCTATTTATTAAAGAGGTAAAAGTTGCTAAGCCAGGGGAGATGAACAACTTAGAGACAGAAGAGGAAGAGTTTTCCGAGCTAGAGTTGCTGGATGAAGAGGGCTCAGGGATGGAGGATGAAGGAGAAGAGACCTCAGAGCTGGAGGACGAGGAAGAAGAGGCCTCAGAATTAGAGGAGGAGACAGAGGAGGAACAGAGTTCAGCGTTCTGTAAGGAAACAGAAGAGAGACACAGAACTCTGCAAACAGAAGAACTAACATCCAAAGAATCAGACTTAACACAGGAAATAGAAAACTTGAGTAGTGTGATTAATAGCATCAGAGAGATACAAGAGGAGATTGGAAATTTGAAAAGTTCCCATCCAGGTGTCTTGGAAATTAAAAATTCAGTAGGTGATCTGAGTAGCAGAATGGACTTACTTGAAGAAAGAATAGACAGTCTAGAAGATCAAATTGAAGAATTCTCTAAGGATACAGTGCAAATGACCAAACAGATAATTCATAAAGAAAGGCAAAGAGAGAGAGAGGATATATCCAGAAGCTCCAATATTCGTTTGATAGGAATTCCAGAAAAGGAGAATAATGAGAACGGAGCAGAGGACATAATTAAGGAAATAATTGATGAAAACTTTGCAGAACTAAAGAAAGGTTCAAGTCTTGAGATTGTCAGTGCTTGCCGAGTACCTAGTAAGATTGATGAAAAGAGACTGACTCCTAGACACATCTTAGTGAAATTTTCGAATTCTAATGATAAAGAGAAAATAATAAGGGCTTCTAGAGAGAGAAGAGAAATAACCTACCAAAGAAGAAGAATCAGATTGACAGCAGACTTATCACTGGACACACTGGATGCTAGAAGTAAATGGAGCAATATCTTTAGAGCTCTGCTGGAAAAAGGCTTTAATCCTAGAATTCTATATCCAGCCAAACTGGCATTTGATTTTGGTGGTAAAACAAAGGTATTTCTTGATACTGAAGAATTTAGAGATTATGTTTCACATATGCCCACGTTGAGAGAATTACTGGAGAATATACTTTAGTGGTCTAGGGTGACTACACAGTATGCTGTCCTCCCCAGCACACATCCAAAAATCAACAAGTAAAACTGGAAAATACACTTGTACCCAGAAGGATGGACAGTTGACAGCATACTTAGGGATGAGGAGCAAGACATATTACAGATACTACCTAGATGTTAATAAAGTTAAAGGATATGTTAAAAAAGAAAATAGGCTTGTCTGAAGGGAGTGAGTTATTTCAATAATTGTTCACTGTCAGTTACAGATAGAATTTCTGTTCTGCTTCCCACCCCACCTTACTACTGCAGTTGACTAGTCTTTTTAGAATGTATATTGTCCTAGCGTGTCTAAAAGTAAACTTATATTACCAGGGGGAGGGGCACACCTATCAATATAACCTTTCAATGTAGCAGAAAACAGGAGGACTGGTAAAGAAATCACTGGGGAAGAGATGGTAAGGTTAGTTTAAATAGGAAAAACTACTTGAGCCCAGGAGTGTGAAGCCATCCTGGGCAATGTGGTGAAACCATCTACAAAAAGAGGAAGAAAAAAAAAGAAATTTCACAACTCTGTATTACCTGCCATTATGTGACTCTTCATAGTAAATCTTTTTCCTTTGAATATTGGTGTGCTATGTTTGCTTATTTAAAAGTTTTTGATTTTACACTTTCTGGGGCATGTTGTCATACACAGTCTAATAATTTTTACATTTTATTGCATAAACCATTACTGAAGAAATCTCTTCCCTAATGTGACACTATCAGGTTTTTAGTTAAGTTTTACTTAAGAATGAAATGAGGTTAGGCCTTGTGGCTCATGCCTGTAATCCCAGCACTTTGGGAGGCCAAGGCAGGCAGATGGCCTGAGGTCAGGAGTTTCAGACAAGCTGGCCAACACAGTGAAATCCTGTCTACTAAAAATACAAAAAGTTAGCCAGGCATGGTGGCACGCACCTGTAGTCCCAGCTACTCAGGAGACTGAGGCAGGAGAATCACTTGAACCCAGGAGGCAGAGGTTGCAGTGAGCCGAGATCATGCCACTACACTCCAGCCTGGCAACAGCAAGACTTTGTCTCAAAAAAAAAAAAGCAATATATGAGTAGTGGAGAAGTTAAGAAGAGGGAGTTTTTTAGTCATGATTGCTACTAAGACAAATTTAGTATATTCCTTTCTCTTTTTTAGAGTTTTCACTCTTTAGGCTGGTGTGCAATGGCACAACCTCAACTCAGTACAACCTCTGCTTCCTGGATTCAAGCCATTCTGCCTCAGCCTCCAGAGTAGCTGGGATGACAAGTTCCTGACACTGGGCCTGGCTAATTTTTGTATTTTTACTAGGGGCAGGGTTTGACCATTCTGACCAGGCTGGTCTTGAAGTCCTGACCTGGTGATCCACCTGCTTCTGCCTCCCAAAGTGCTGGGATTACAGGCGTGAACCACCACGCCTGGAGGAAGGCTATTTTTATTTGGGTTGGGAAAATGGAGATATTAAATTGTAGCTGCCTCATTTATTTCTACTGTGCTGCATTGCTTTGCTTTGACTGGCTTACATAATCTTTTTGTTTTTCTTTTTTTTACTTGTGAAATAATGAACACCCAGAGAAAGTTGCAAGAATAGTCGCATTCATGTACCTTTCATCCCAACAGTAGCATCTTGGCATAACTGGTATAATATAAAAATCAGGCTGAGGTCGAGCGTGGTGGCTCATGTCTATAATCCCAGCACTTTGGGAGGCCGAGACAGGTGGATCATCAGGTCAAGGGATCGAGACCATCCTGGTCAACATGGTGAAATCCCGTCTCTACTAAAATACAAAAATTAGCTGGGCATGGTGGCGCATGCCTGTAATCCCAGCTACTCGGGAGGCTGAAGCAGGAGAATTGCTTGAACCCAGGAGGTGGAGGCTGCAGTGAGCAGAGATCACGCCACTGCACTCCAGCCTGGGTAACAAGAGCGAAACTCTGTCTCAAAAAAAAAAAAGGCCGGGCGCGGTGGCTCAAGCCTGTAATCCCAGCACTTTGGGAGGCCGAGACAGGTGGATCATCAGGTCAAGAGATCGAGACCATCCTGGTCAACATGGTGAAACCCCATCTCTACTAAAAATACAAAACATTAGCTGGGCATGGTGGCGCGTGCCTGTAATCCCAGTTACTCAGGAAGCTGAGGCAGGAGAATTGCCTGAACCCAGGAGGCAGAGGTTGCGGTGAGCCGAGATCACGCCATTGCACTCCAGCCTGGGTAAGGAGCGAAACTCCGTCCCCCCGCCCAAAATAAATAAATAAATAAATAAATAAATAAAAAGAAAAAAATATAAAAAAAAAAAAAAAGAAAATCAGGCTGGGTGCGGTGGCTTACACCTGTAATCCCAGTACTTTGGGAGGTTGAGGCGGGAAGATCACCTGAGATCAGGAGTTCGAGACCAGCCTGGCCAACATGATGAAACCCGGTCTCTACTAAAAATACAAAAATTACTTAAGCGTGGTGGTAGATGCCTGTAGTACCAGGTACTTGGGAGGCTGAGGCATGTTAATTGTTCGAATATGATAAGTGGAGGTTGCAGTGAGCCAAAATTGTGCCACTGCAGTCCAGCCTGGGAGGCTGAGTGAAACTTGTCTCAAAAATTTTAAAAAATCAATCCAGGCATGATGGCTGATAATCCCAGCACTTTGGGAGGCTGTGACAGATTGCTTGAGGCCAGGAGTTTGAGAGCAGCTTGGACTACATAGCAATTGTTAAATTGGCCAGGTGTGTTGCACCTGTAGTCCCGGCTACTTAGGGCTGAAGCTGTAGGATCACTTAGGTTTAGGAGTTCGCAGCTTCAGTGAGCTAGGGTCGATGGCACCACTGTACTCTAGCCTGGGCGGCAGAGTGAGACCCCATCTCAAAAGCAATAAAAGCAGGATAATTAGGATCTCCTGTGGTGATTTTTGGTGAGGTTATGGCAGAAGACAGAGTCTCCGGTAGAAACCACTAAGAGTAAAGAGAAAGTGTCCCACTTTGGGCAGTGCTGAGGGTCTCTGGTGGAGGAGACATCTGTTCATTTTCCTGCTCTAGATTCACTCACTTCATGCTGGTACCTTGAAAGTGGCCATGGGGCGAGGATTTACCGTGGACATGCTGCAGAGAGGAGTGCTTATCTCTCATAGCTGGAAGCAGAAGATGCGAGATTTCAGGAGGGGTGAAATGACTTAATCCCTCCTGGAAGATTTGGAGTGAAGAGGGAGGTATGGACTGGAGAAATTTCTGCTGTAAGAACTGGTGGATGGGGTTGTTGACAAAGCAGCACTCCACACTGCGCTGATCACCCCAGGAACACCTGAAAGGACAGCAGGTGCTTGTACTGGGTTCAGTAGTGCCCTTGGAGTGTGACCTCACCTGGAAGTGGAGTCTGCAGATGTAATTGGGTAAATTAAAATGAGATTATAGGCCAGGCACAGTGGCTCAAGCCTGTAATCCCAGCACTTTGGGAGGCCAAGGCAGGCGGATCACCTGAGTTCAAATTCAAGACCAGTCTGACCAACATGGAGAAACCCCACCTCTACTAAAAATACAAAGTTAGCCGGGCGTAGTGGTGCATGCCTGTAATCCCAGCTACTTAGGAGGCTGAGGCAGGAGAATCGCTTGAATCCAGGAGGCAGAGGTTGTGGTGAGCCGAGATTGCGCCATTGCACTCCAGCCTGGGCAACAAGAGAAAAACACCCTCTCAAAAAAAAAAAAAAAATTTATAGTAGATTAGGGTGGGCCTTAAATCAATGACTGGTGTCCTCAGGGGGAAAAAAAAAAATGATTCACACACATAATCCAGAGAAGGCCAAACAAAGATGAGGCAGATTGGAGACTGGAGTGATGCTTCTGCAAGCCAAGGAACACCATGCATTCTCAGCAGCCAGAAGCAGAGGAGACGAGAAAGGGATCTTCTCTAGATCTTCTGGTGTGAGCATGATCCTGCACATTCTTGTTTTAAGTCACCTAGCTTGTGGTACTTCGTGATAGCAGCCCTGCAAAATGAATACAGTAGTCATGAACCCAATTCATCTCCCACACGCTGCTGTCCCCTGGACTAATAACTGTTTGCTGCAGAGATGTTGGTGGGTAGAAAATTAGAAGAGCCCAGCCACAGGAGCCTGCTGGCCGATTTATTTGCAGCAGTCAGCTTGAAAGGCAGAGAAGCTGCACCTCTGCAGTAGCCTCCAACGCAGATGCTTACACCGACTTATTTTATTTATTTATTTTTATTTATTTATTTATTTATTTATTTTGAGACAGAGTTTTGCTCTTGTTACCCAGGCTGGGGTGCAATGGCATGATCTCGGCTCATCGCAACCTCCGCCTCCTGGGTTTAAGCAATTCTCCTGCCTCAGCCTCCTGAGTAGCTGGGATTACAGGCACGCGCCACCATGCCCAGCTAATTTTTGTATTTTTAGTAGAGAAGGGGTTTCACCATGTTGACCAGGATGGTCTCGATCTCTTGACCTTGTGATCCACCCACCTCGGCCTCCCAAAGTGCTGGGATTATAGGCATGAACCACAGCGCCCAGCCATTTTTTTATTTTTATTATTTATTTATTTATTTTTTTAAATATATATTTTATTGTGTTTTAATTTTGGGGTACATGTGAAGAATATGCAAGATTGTTGCATAGGTACATACATGGCAATGTGGTTTGCTGCCTTCCTCCCCATCACCTATATCTAGCATTTCTCCCCATGTTATCCCTCCCCAACTTCCTGCCCCCCCGTCCCTCCCCTAGTTTCCCCCCACAGACCCCAGTGTGTGATGCTCCCCTCCCTGTGTCCATGTGTTCTCATTGTTCAACACTCGCCTATGAATGAGAACATGCGGTGTTTAATTTTCTGTTCTTGTGTCAGTTTGCTGAGGATGATGGTTTCCAGGTTCATCCATGTCCCTACAAAGGACACAAACTCATCATTTTTTAGGGCTGCATATTATTCCATGGTGTATATATGCCATATTTTCCCTGTCTTATTTTTATTTTTTTTAGAGATAGGGTTTCACCATATTGGTCAGGCTGGTCTTGAACTCTGAACCTCAGGTGATCCGACTGCCTTGGCCTCCCAAAGTGCTGGGATTACAGGCATGAGCCACTGTGCCTGGCCTGACTTATTTATTTACTTTTGAGGCAAGGTCTCACTCTCACCCAGGCTGGAGTGCAGTGGCACAATCACAGCTAACTGTAGCATCAACCTCCCAGGCTCAAGTGATCCTCCTGCCTCAGCCTCCCGAATAGCTGGAACCACAGGCATGCACCACCATGTCCAGCTAATTTTTTGATGTTTCTGTAGAGAAGGGGTTTCACCATGTTGCCCAGGCTGGTCTTGAACTCCTGGCTCAAGCAAACAGCCCACCTCAACATCCCAAAGTGCTGGTTACAGGTGTGAGCCACCTTGCCTAACCACTTTGACATATTTATACTAAGTCAAGACTCCTCTTTCCTTGTAGGACTTATTTGAATATAGTAATTAAGCTGCTTTTTTCCAAGGCTAAGGGAAAAGAAAAGAAAATTCCAGTGCAAGAAGTAGATAGAGTTGAGAATCTTCTGTCCCTGCTACTCGATCAAGTCTAGGCAGGGTCCCTCTCTTGATTTTCCCCTCTATCCTCAGTCCTCACTCATTCTTCCCCTGCCTCCCAGTGTTCACTTACTCTTTATGTCATATAAATACTTGGAGACATGCGTTTCTTCTAAAATCCATCATTTTGTGGGTATGTTTTTTTTTTTTTATTATTGAGATGGAGTCCAGCTCTGTCACCCAGGCTAGAGTGCAGTGGCCAGATCTCAGCTCATTGCAACCTCCGCCTCCCAGGATCAAGCGACCCTAGCCTCCCAAGTAGCTGGGATTACAGGTGCCTGTCATTGCACCAGCTAATTTTTGTATTTTTGGTAGAGATGGAGGTTTGCCATTTTGGCCAGGCTGATCTCAAACTCCTGACCTTGTAATCCACTTGCCTTGGCCTCCCAAAGTGCTGGGATTACAGGTTTGAGCCACTGAGCCCGGCCGAATGTGTTCTTAATTTATATGTGAGTGTAGTATTGTGAAAGTGAATGAAGACCACACAAATGGGGAGAAACCCAGGCTATATATTTAGACCTTGCTTGACAGAGTGTGGTGACTCACACCTGTAATCCCAGCAATTTGGAAGGCCCAGGTGGGTGAATCACTGGAGTCCAGGAGTTTGAGACTAGCCTGGCCAACATGGTGAAACCCCGTCTCTACTAAAAATACAAAATTAGCCAGACGTGGTGGCATAGGCCTGTAATCCCAGCTACTCGGGAGGCTGAGGCAGGAGAATCGCCTGAACCCAAGAGGCAGAGGTTGCAGTGAGCTGAGATCGCACCATTGCACTCCAATCTGAGCAAGAAGAGCAAAACTCCGTCTAAAAACAAACAAAACACACACAAATAAATAATTTAGACTTTGCTCTGGCAAAGGAAGTAGCCACCATCACTAGTGTTTAGCAGAGACTCAGGGGCAGTGGGGGGAGTGGAAAAGCTTCATAGTGAAATAAAAAGGTGTTTGTGTCCTCTGATTGGAAGCTGTTGGCATGGGGAGGCTACCTGGAAGCCAGACTTCTTATGTGATGACTTTGAGGAGCATATCTGGTTTTCTCTGCTTGGTCCTGAGTTGGAAATTGGAGCAAACACAGGGGAAAAAAAATAGGGAAATTGGCCGTCATCGACCAACTCTGACTGTTTGGGGCCAATTACTGCAAAGGTTGTGGTCTGGCTTCCCCAGTGATTGCTGCAGAAGTTGTTGGTCAGAGTTCTATTGTCATGTATGCTTTGACCACTGTCTCTTCTACCTAAAGGCCTAGGATGAACTATGTATTTCCCTGTATCCTCCCTGGCATTCTCATTTTTATCATCACAAAACCATATCGCTGTGTTATAATTTGTATTTGTTTGATTAGTTGTGGGAAGTAGAAAAGTTCCTTTTTAAAGTTTTCTTTCTCTTTCTTTCCCTTTCTTTCTTTCTTTCTTTCTTTCTTTCTTTCTTTCTTCCTTCCTTCCTTCCTTCTTTCTCTTTCTTTCTTTCTTTCTTTCTTCCTTCCTTCCTTCTTTCTCTTTCTTTCTTTCTTTCTTTCTTTCTTCTTTCTTTCTCTGTTTCCTGGGTTCAAGCGATTCTCCTACCTCAGCCTCCCGAGTAGCTGGGATTACAGTCATGGGCCATCACGCCTGGCTAATTTTTGTATTTTTAGTAGAGACAGAGTTTCACCATATTGGCCAGGCTAATCTAGAACTCCTGACCTCAGGCGATGCCTGCCTCAGCCTCCCAAAGTGCTGAGATTACAGGCGTGAGCCACTGTGCCCGACCTAAAGTTTACTTTCTTTTTTTTTTTTTTTTTTTTTTTTTTTTG
>NW_022436976.1:23704925-23813317 GCF_009761245.1 Sapajus apella | reverse complement strand
TCTTGTTACCCAGGCTGGAGTGCAATGGCGCGATCTCGGCTCACCGCAACCTCCGCCTCCTGGGTTCAGGCAATTCTCCTGCCTCAGCCTCCTGAGTAGCTGGCATTACAGGCACACGCCACCATGCCCAGCTGAATTTTTGTATTTGTAGTAGAGACGGGGTTTCACCATGTTGACCAGGATGGTCTCGATCTCTTTACCTCGTGATCCACCCGCCTCGGCCTCCCAAAGTGCTGGGATTACAGGCTTGAGCCACCGCGCCCGGCCACTAAAATTTACTTTCTAGTTAAAGAGTAAGTGTGCTAATAAGTTTGTTAAGCCCTATCCTATGTAGCTGTTAGATAGGCCATGCTTACAGGCATGCAGTACATTCAATGTCAGTGTACTTTAACCAAGATATCTGTGCTGGACGTGCTCACAGGGATGTCCCAGCTCTCCACTGCTGTTTAGAAAAGGTTTTTTTCGGCTGGAGGCGGCGGCTCACGCCTGTAATCCAAGCACTTTGGAAGCCAAGGCGGGCAGATCACCTGAGGTCGGGAGTTCAAGACCAGCCTGACCAACATGGTGAAACCCTGTTATAAAAAAAAAGAAAAGTTTTCTTTTCTTTTTTTTTTTTTTTTAATTTTGTTTACTTATTTTTTTAAAGATGAGGTTTCACCATGATGGCCAGGCTGGTCTTGAACTCCTGACCTCAGGTGATCCGTCCACCTCGGCCTCCCAAAGCGCTAGAATTACAGGCGTGAGCCACCGCGCCGGGCCAGAAAAGTTTTAAATTATTAGCCAATAGGGTTTTAGTTTAGATTGTGAGGTCTGGCTCCAGCCAATAGAGATCAGACACAGCAGTAAGGACGACCCCAAATGCATAATGGATAAATTTGTGGATTCTCCTTTGTTCATTATACTTTCATGGCATGACGGCTAGTGAGGGTACCCTTCATGCAGTCCAGGAAGTAAAAATTGCATTGCTGAAAGATCCTTTGTCTCAGTGCTAATTTTTCTTTGTGGCACCGAGCATCTATTTCCAACATCAGTGAAGTTGAGAATCTCTCCATATATTTTTCTGCCATTTAGAGTTTGTCTTCTGTGAATTGCTGATTAATATCTTTTGTTCTTTCTCTCTTTTTTTTCTTCTTTTTTTTTTTAAGACAAAGGCTTACTCTGTTGCCTAAGCTGGAGTGCAGTGGCACGACCTCAGCTCACTGCAACCTCTGCCTCCTAAGTTCAAGCGATTCTCCTGCCTCAGCTTCCCGAGTAGCTGGGATTACAGGCATGGACAATCACACCTGAATAATTTTTTGTATTTTTAGTACAGACGAGGTTTCACTATGTTGGCCAGGCTGGTCTCAAGCTCCTGACTTCAGGTGATCCACCCGCCTCGGACTCCCAAAGTGCTGGGATTACAGGCATGAGCCACCATGCCTGGTTGGGACTTAGAGATACTAAAAAATCTATATTTTTGACTTTTCTATTATTAGTTTTTATTGGACAGTATGCAAACATTTACGTTTCTTATATGTTAATATAAAAACCAGGCAGCAAAATTCCAGGCTGTTAAGAACTATAACATCCATTTCTCTTTTTACTGTAATATTGGAGGATGTGAACTCAATACTGGTGGCTGAATGCTTTTATGCCAAGAGAGACATTCCTTGACTTGATAGAGCTTATGGTCTTAGTGGGAAAAGCAGACATTAAAGCATGTTAAGGCTTATGAGTTATATGAAACTGACAATACTGTGTTCTCTGAAAGCCTGAGAAAGAGGACTGAGGAGTCTCACACTTCAAATGAGACATTGAAGAAGTCTAGAGATATACAACAGCCACACCCAAGTCTATAAACAAATAGGGATATTTCAATTATTTGCTTAACTTTGCATAAGAATATGAAAAGTAGGCCAGGTGTGTTGGGGGGCATGTTAGGGTGGCTCACACGTGTAATCCTAGTACTTTGGGAGATCTGGGGGGGGGGGGTGGATCATGAGGTCAGGCGTTCGAGACCAGCCTGGCCAACATGGTGAAATCCTGTCTCTACTAAAAATACAAAAAAAAAAAAAAAAAAAAAAAAAGAATTAGCTAGGCATGGTGGCAGGCACCTGTAATCCCAGCTACTTGGGAGGCTGAGGCAGGAGGATTGTTTGAATCAGGGAGGCGGAGGTTGCAGTGAGCCGAGACCACACCATTGCACTCCAGTCTGAACGACAGAGCAAGACTGTCTCAAAAAAAAAAAAAAAAGAAAGGAAGAAATAAAAAGAAAAGCAGTGTTTAGCTAGCACTTTGGGAGATTGAAGTGGGAGAATCACGAGGTCATGCGTTCGAGACAAACCTGGCCAATATGATGAAACCCTGTCTCTACTAAAATTACATAAATCAGCTGGGTGTGGTGGCCCTTGCCTGTAGTCCCAGCTAGTTAGGAGGCTGAAACAGAAGAATCACTTGAACCCTGGAGGAAGAGGTTGCAGTGAGTGGAGATCTTGCTCTGTTGTCCAGGCTGGAGTGCAGTGGCAAGATCTCAGCTCACTACAACCTCCACCTCCCAGGCTCAAGTGATTCTCTTGCCTCAGCTTCCCTAGTAGTTGGGATTATAGGTGCTGGATAATTTTTCTTTGTATTTTTAGTAGAGATGGATTTCGCCATGTAGTCCAGGCTGGTCTCGAACTCCTCACCTCAGGTGATCAGTTCATCCAACTTGGCCCCCCGAAGTGTTGAGATTACAGTCCTGAGCCACTGAGCCCGGCCAATTTTTAAATTAAATCCTTCCTCTAATAAAAAAAAAAAAAAAAAAAGAACAACAAAAAAACAAAAAAGAGAAAAAAACAACAAAAAAAGAAAATAAATAAATAAATCCTCCCTCTAAAATAACCATTGGACTTTGGGGTTCTTTTGTTTCCAATCAAGATATATACAAAAATAACTTTTTATGAATAAGAGTTTTCTTTATTTAGTCCTAGCCTCCTTCCCCACCCCACCCTTATGGTAAGTAGGACAGGCTAGCAGGCCTGGAATTAATGGATCAAAGGGTCTGGTCATTTTATGGTTTGTGCTAAACACTAACCCATATTGTTTTCAGAAACAGTGATTCGGGCCGGGCGCGGTGGCTCAAGCCTGTAATCCCAGCACTTTGGGAGGCCGAGGCGGGTGGATCACGAGGTCAAAAGATCGAGACCATCCTGGTCAACACGGTGAAACCCCGTCTCTACTAAAAATACAAAAAATTAGCTGGGCATGGTGGTGCGTGCCTGTAATCCCAACTACTCAGGAGGCTGAGGCAGGAGAATTGCCTGAACCCAGGAGGCGGAGGTTGCGGTGAGCCGAGATCGCGCCATTGCACTCCAGCCTGGGTAACATGAGTGATACGCCGTATAAACAAACAAAAAAAAAAAAAAGAAACAGTGATTCGGCCGGGAGCGGTGCTCACGCCTGTAATCCTAGCACTTTGGGAGGCCAAGGTGGTGGATCACCTGAGGTCAGGAGTTCAAGACCAGCCTGGCCATCATGATGAAACCGCATCTTTATAAAAAATAAAAAACAAAAAAAGGAAACAGTGATTTATACCATCTCAACTGAGAGAGCTAGCTTTTGGCCTCTCCCTGGCAACAAAGGGCATAATTTAAAACACATTTTAATGGGGAAAAAAATCCTTGTGACGCTCAGTGTTGACTTCTAGTGTGATTAGAACACTTCTGTTTGTATTATTTTCACCGTACTGCACCCATCGATCTACATGCAGATTGGCTTTTTTTTTTTTGAGAAAAAAGAGACTGGAGTGCAAATGGTGCAATCTCAGCTCACTGCAACCTCTGCCTCCTGCGTTCAAGCCATTCTTTTGCCTCAGCTTCTCAAGTAGCTGGGATTACAGGCACCAGCCACCATGCCTGGTTAATTTTTTTTTTTTTTTTTTTTAGTAGAGACAGGCTTTCTCCATGTTGGTCAGGCTGGTCTTGAACCCCTGACCTCAAGTGATCCACCTGCCTCGGCTTCCCAAAGTGCTGAATTGCTTGAACCTGGGAGGCGGTGGTTGTGGTGGGTTGAGATCATGAATTGCACTCCAGCCTGGACAACAAGAGTAAAACTCTGTCTCAAAAAAAAAAAAAAAAAAAAAGATAAAGCGAACTTTTGAAGAATAAGGGAATAGAGGAAGCAAGAACTCTCAGGTAGGGGTGAAAGAACCATCAATCTCACCTTATCTCAGGAAACAATGAAAAAGTGACTATCTCGTTTTGTCTTTGTTCTGTACCTGGATAGATACGCTAATAGTCTCTTGAAAAGGCTAGTTTCTGTTTAGCCCTCAGGGAAGGAAACATAATGACTTTTATTGAGGGAAGAGGTATAGGTAATGAGGCGAGTCCAATCTCTCATCCCGTGATGGCCGTGAATTCAGTTTCCAAGGTTTTTCCAGGGTTTTTTTCCATTCAGTCAGTTGGGGATTTGGAATTTTCTTTTTCATTTTTATTATTATTTTTGAGACAGAGTCTCACTCTGTCGCCCATGCTAGAGTGCAGTAGCGCAATCTCAGCTCACTGCAACCTCCGCCTCCCAGGTTCAAGCAATTCTTCTGCCTCAGCCTTCCGAGTAGCTGGGATTACAGGCATGTACCGCCATGCCCAGTTAATTTTTTTTGTATGTTTAGTAGAGGTGGGGTTTTGCCATGTTGGCCAGGCTGGTCTTGAACTCCTGACCTCTTGATCTGCCTGCCTCGGCCTCCCAAAGTGTTGGGATTACAGGCGTGAGCCACTGCACCCGGCCATGTTTATTTTTTTTCAAAACTTTTTCTCCTTTTCATCTTTTTCTTTTCACATGTAAAACTGGTCTGCAGTTTTGTCTTTATTAGGTTATTAGATTAGTGATTTTTTTGGATTTTGCAGTTATTTCCTTTGGATTAAATCCTTTTGGATTTTGGAGTTATTTCTCTATTCTCTTGAACAGTCTAAACAGCATAAAAATTTCTGTTGTTTCAGTATTTGAAAGAGTCACACGTGAAACTGTAATCACCCAGCAGGTTCTTCCTGCCCACTGAACACTGGCACTGTGAATTAGATAAAACTAATTCACTGGCACTGTGGTATAGAAGTAAATAAAGAGTTTAATTAATGCAAGATCAGGCACATGGAAGAACTGGGGTTATCATTCAAATCAGTTGCCAAAAAGATCTGGAGGCTAGGGTTTTTCAAGGATTGTTTTGGAGGGCAGGGGACAAAAGAATGAGTGCTGCCGATTGGTTGGGGATGTAATCATAGAGGGATACAAAGCGTCTTCATCTTCATATACTGAGTCCCCTTCTGGGGGGGGTGGGGGGGCACATGACTGGTTGAATTATGAGTCACAAGGTGGAATCAATCAATTTTGAGAACACAAAAGTCTGCAAAAACAGCTCGAAAGACCAATCTAGGTTATACAATAGTGATATTATCTATAGGAACAATTGGGAAAATCACAAATTTTGTGACCTTTGGCCACATGACTCCTAAGCAAATTGGCCGGGCAAGGTGGCTCAGGCCTGTAATCCCAGCACTTTGGGCAGCCGAGGTGTGTGGATCACCTGAAGTTAGGAGTTTGAGACCAGTCTGTCCAACGTGGCAAAACACCGTCTCTACCAAAAATACAAAAATTAGTCAGGTGCAGTGTCACGTGTGTATAATCCCAGCTACTCTGGAGGCTGAGGCAGTGCCTGTGATCCCAGCTAACCGGGAGGCAGAGATTAAAAAAAAATTTTTTAAAAAGAGTAGAGAAACTATGCCTATCTATATTTTAGCAGAATTCGGGCCCCTCCTATTATCCTAATCTTGTGGCCTTTCATTAGTTTTACAAAGATGGTTTCAGCTCCCAAACAAGACAGAAACCAGTTTTAGGGAAGGACTATTATCATCCTTGCCTCAAAGTTAAACTATAAATTCCTCCAGTGGTTACCTTGGCCTATGTCCAGGAATGAGCAAGGAGAGCCAGGCTGTGAGGCTATAAGCAAGATGGAGTCAGCCATGTCAGATTTCTCTCTTTGCAAGGGTGGCTTCAAAATGATCTGGAACTAGAGTTTCTGAGAGTAATTATCTGAATTTCTTCCATGTTATTAATTTGTTTAGGCTTTCTCTTTTCAATCCAATTTTGTTAATATATATTTTCATAGAAGATCACCAGTTTTATTTGGGTTTTCAAATGTGTTAGGTTATAATAATAATAGACTCATATCTTTTTTTTTTTTTTAAAGATGGGGTTTCACCATGATGGCCAGGCTGGTCTTGAACTCCTGACCTCAGGTGATCCACCCACCTTGGTCTCCCAAAGTGCTAGGATTACAGGTGTGAGCCACCGTGCCCAGCAATAGACTCATATCTTATCTATCATCTGTCTATCTATCTATCCATATGTTTTGATATGGAGTTACGCTTTTGTTGCCCAGGCTGGAGTGTAATGGCACAATCTTGGCTCACTGCAACCTCTGCCACGTTCAAGCGAGTCTCCTGCCTCAGCCTCCTGAGTAGCTGGGATTACAGGCGCACACCACTGCACCTGGCTAATTTTGGTATTTTTGGTAGAGATGGGGTTTCACCATGTTGGCCAGGCTGGTCTCAGACTCAGGCAATCTTCCGAGCTCAGGGAATCCACCCGCCTCAGCCTTTCAAAGTGCTGGGATTACAGGTGTGAGCCACCGTGCTGGGATTTATCTATATTTTCTATATAGAGAGAGCAAGTTTCTAATTTTACATCCTTTTTTATATTTTCTCCTTTTTTTCCTTGTTTAGCTACTAACACCCATGCTGTTTAGTAAACCAGTTTTCAGATTTACGCATTCAATTTTTGTGTTTTCTTAGTCATTAACTTCTGATTTTAACCTTATTACTTTCTTTGAATCTATTTTATTGATTGTTTAACTTGAAAGATGAGTTTCCGTGTTTTTTTTTTTTTTAATTTTTTTATTTTGTTGAGACAGAATTTCACTCTTGTTGCCCAGGCTGGAGTGCAATGGAATGATCTCAGCTCACCACAACCTCCGCCTCCTGGGTTAAAGCGATTCTCCTGCCTCAGCCTCACAAATAGCTGGGATTACAGGCATGCACCACCACAGCCGGCTAATTTTGTATTTTTTTTTTTTTTTTTTTTCTTTGAGACGGAGTTTCGCTCTTGTTACCCAGGCTGGAGTGCAATGGCGTGATCTCGGCTCACCGCAACCTCCCCCTCCTGGGTTCAGGCAATTCTCCTGCCTCAGCCTCCTGAGTAGCTGGGACTACAGGCACGCACCACCATGCCCAGCTAATTTTTTGTAGTTTTAGTAGAGACGGGGTTTCACCATGTTGACCAGGATGGTCTTGATTTCTTGACCTTGTGATCCACCCGCCTCGGCCTCCCAAAGTGCTGGGGTTACAGGCTTGAGCCACCGCGCCCGGCCTAATTTTGTATTTTTAGTGGAGACGGGGTTTCTCCATGTTGGTCAGGCTGGTCTGGAACTCCCAACCTCAAGCAATCCGCCCACCTTGGCCTTCCAAAATGCTGGGATTACAAGCGTGGCCGCTGCGCCCGGCCCAGGTGTTTTTTTTCTGTAGGGGCAGTTAATTTTCCTGAGGTCGTTGATATGCGCTCCACTGCGCCACCTGCTGACTCTCTAGGATATCACATCCACTGGAGATGGCTTTCTGGGACTTGCTGGTCAAGGTATTTTGGCACCTTACATCCAAAGGACTGGAGAACTCGGAGTGAGATCTGAGCATGCAGACATTGGATATGAAAAGATCACAGTAGGTAGAGGGTGCAACACAAGCAAATTCTCAGAGGTTGGGAAAATTTGGTGTTGTCTACCTGGAGGGTACAATAAGCAGGATGGTAGTGGGTATTCGGAAGCTGGGAAGGAAGCCAGACCACACAGCATCTTGAATCCAAAGCTAGAGTTCAGAGAGCTTCTGTAGGAGGTGGGAACTAAAGATGAGTTTTATTTAAGGCAGGATGCCGTGACCTCTGAAGGGGTTCAGCAGATGCCAGCACCATGGGGTCAGATGCATTGAGCAGGATACTCCTGCAAGATCAGTACTGGCCCAATGCGGTGGCCCACGCCTGTAATCCCAGCACTTTGGGAGGCTGAGGTGGGCGGATCGCTTGAGGCCAGGAGTTCAAGACCAGCCTGGCCAACATGGTGAAACCCTGTTCTACAAAAAATACAAAAGTTAGCTGAGCTTGGTGGTGTGGGCCTGCAATCCCATCTACTTGGGAGGCTGAGGCATGATAATTGATTGAACCTGGGAGGCAGAGGTTGCAGTGAGCCGAGATCATGCCATTGCACTCCAGCCTGGGCAACAAAGTGAGATGAAAGAGGGAGGGAGGGAGGGAAGGAAGGAAGGAAGGAAGGAAGGAGGGAAAGAAGGGAACACACAACAAAGCAAGATGAAAGAAAAAGAAAGAAAAAAAGGAAAGAAAGAAATAAAGAAAACACACACATACAACTGAAAAAAAAAAGATCAGTAATGAGTCAGGTGAGATGGAGCTCTGCAGAAGTCAGGGATGTGGGTGTGGAAGTTGTTTGGATGAAAGTAGTCCTGGGGGTCCCAAGGGAGAGGAGGGAAGAGAAGAAAAGGAGAAAATAGGATGGAACCTCTCTGAAGTGATTCAGAGAGGAGTCTAAGATAGATTTCTTTTTTTTTTTTTTTTTTTTTTGAGATGGAGTTTCACTCATGTTACCCAGGCTGAAGTGCAATGGCGCGATCTCGGCTCACCACAACCTCCGCCTCCTGGGTTCAGGCAATTCTCCTGCCTCAGCCTCCTGAGTAGCTGGGATTACAGGCACGTGCCACCATGCCCAGCTAATTTTTTGTATTTTTAGTAGAGACGGGGTTTCACCATGTTGACCAGGATGGTCTCGATCTCTTGACCTCGTGATCCACCCGCCTCGGCCTCCCAAAGTGCTGGGATTACAGGCTTGAGCCACCGCGCCCCGGCCTAAGATAGATTTCTTGAGGAGGAAGACCTGGGAGCATTACTGCAGAAGCCAAGGAACAGAGCCACGCTGGGCTACAGGAAATCCCAGATCAAAGCTACATGTCCGCTGGGCATGGTGGCTTATGCATGTAATCCCAGTATTTTGGGAGATGAGGCAAGAGGATTGCTTCAGGCCAAGAGTTCAAGACCATCCTAGCCAACATAGCTAGAACCCCATCTCTATTTAAAACAAACAAATAAACAAATAAAAAGCTACATGTGGTGAAGGAATGAAAGAAAAGTGAGGAAGTGAGAATGTTGGTGATGACTCCTCCTCTTAGAAGCCTCCCTCATTCCTAATACTAAATGAGTAATTGAATGGAAGCATTGATGAGAGATACATTCTTGAAAGAATGGGGCTGTTCACCCCTATAGATCTTTTCATGTTATTCACAATTAACAGACAAATTATAGAGAATTGTTGTTTTGTTACTAGAAAGTTGAGTTTCACTTTACCTAACTTACCCACCTGGGTAGCAGGTACTCAGTGAAAAATACTGACTAGTATTTTCTTTTTCTTTTTTTTTTTAAAGACAGGGTCTCACTCTCGTCCAGGCTAGAGTGCAGCGGTGCAATCCTGACTCACTGCAGCCTCTACTCCTTGGCTCAAGCTATGCTCCTGCCTCAGCTTCCCAAGTAGCTGGTACTACAGGAGCACACCACTATGTCCAGCTAATTTTTTTTTTGTAGCAATGGAATCTCACTTTGCTGCCCAGATTGGTCTCAGGCTGATCTCGATCTCCTGGGCTAAAGCAATCCTCCTGCCTCGCCCTCCCAAAGTGCTGTGATTACGGCAGCACCCAGCTGCGCCCAGCCAGTGACAAGTACTTACCTTTGGAAAATAGATTTTTGTGAAAGAGAGGTCAACTAGAGGAAAACAAACAAAAATAATGTTTCCTTCATTTCAGTGATTTGCTACATGTTTTCTGTACATGGAGGCCTCTCCAAGAGTATTCAAAATATTATTCAAATTATAAAGATTGTGGGTATACTCCCTGATCTCCCATACCCAAAGTTTCTAGGCAAATCAGGTCTGGTGTTCCATCCCAGGGAGTTAAGTCCTTCCTGCTTAGAAGTTAAGATTAGGCCGGGCCTGGTAGTAAGATCACGCTTGTAATCCCAGCACTTTGGGAGGCTGAGGTGGGCAGATCCCCTGAGGTCAGGAGTTTGAAACCAGCCTGGCCAACATGGCAAAACCCAGTCTCTACAAAAAATACAAAAATTAGCCCAGTGTAGTGGCGTGCACCTGTAATCCCAGCTACTTGGGAGGTAGAGGCAGGAGAATCGCTTGAACTCGGAAGATAGAGGTTGCAGTGAGCTGAGATTGTGCCACTGCCCTCTACCCTGGGAGACAGAGCAAGACTCTGTCACACACAAAAAAAAGCCTTGGCGCTGTGGCTCATGCCTGTAATCCCAGCACTTTGGGGGGCCGAGGCAGGTGAATCACGAGGTCAGGAGCTTGAGATCAGCCTGACCAAGATGGCGAAACCCTGTCTCTACTAAAAATACAAAAATCAGCCAGGCATGGTGGCACACGCCTATAATCCCAATTACTCAGGAGGATGAGGCAGAAGAATCACTTGAACCTGGGAGGCGGATGTTGCAATGAGCCGAGATCGTGCCACTGCACTCTAGCCTGGGTGACAGAGCAAGACTTCATCTCAAAAAATAAAAAATAATGAAAAATGGCCGGGCGTGGTGGCTCAAGCCTGTAATCCCAGCACTTTGGGAGGCCGAGGTGGGTGGATCATGAGGTCAAGAGATCAAGACCATGCTGGTCAACATGGTGAAACCCTGTCTCTACTAAAACTACAAAAAATTAGCTGGGCATGGTGGCGCGTGCCTGTAGTCCCAGCTACTCAGGAGGCTGAGGCAGGAGAATTGCCAGAACCCAGGAGGCGGAGGTTGCGGTGAGCCGAGATCGCGCCATTGCACTCCAGCCTGGGTAACAAGAACGAAACTCCGTCTCAAAAAAATAAAAATAAAAATAAAAATAAAAATAATAATAATAATAAAAAATTAGCCAGGCGTGATGTTGGGAGCCTGTTATCCCAGCTACTCAGGAAGCTGAGGCACGAGAATCGCTTGAACCTGGGAGGCAGAGGTTGCAGTGAACAGATATCACGCCATTGCACTCCAGCCTGGGAAACAAGAGCGAAATTTTTGTACTTTTAGTAGAGACAGTGTTCTGCCATGTTGGCCAGGCTGGTCTTGAACTCCTGACCTCAGGCGATCTGCCTGCCTCAGCCTCCAAAGTGCTGGGATTACAGGTGTGAGCTACTGCGTCCAGCCTCATTTTGTATTTTTAGTAGAGACGGATTTCTCCATGTTGGTCAGGCTGGTCTTGAACTTCCAACCTCAAGTGATCCACCCGCCTTGGCCTCCCAAAGTATTGGGATTACAGGCGTGAGCCACTACACCGGCCTTGGCACATACTCTAAAGAGAGCCAACTTGCACACTCTGAGTACTTCTTTTTTTTTGTTTGTTTTTCTTATGTCCATCTAGATTTGAATGTGAGTGTTTATTTTATTTATTTATTTTTTTTGAGATGGTGTTTCACTCTTGTTGCCCAGGCTGGAGTGCAATGGCATGATCTCAGCTCACTGCAACCTCCGCCTCCTAGGTTTAAGTGATTCCCCTGACTCAGCCTCCCAAGTAGCTGGGATTACAGGTGTCCACCACCACGCCCGGCTAATTTTTGTATTTTTAGTAGAGACGGGGTTTCACCATGTTGGCCAGGCTGGTCTCGAACTCTTAACCTCAGGTGATCCACCCGATTTGGCCTCCCAAAGTGCTGGGATTACAGGTATGAGCCACCATGCTCGGTATTTTTTATGTTTTGTTGAGGCAGTCTTGCTCTGTCACCCAGGCTGCAGTGCAATCTTGGCTCCCTGCAACCTCTGGCTCCTGGGCTCAAGCAATTTTCGTGCCTCAGCCTTCCAGTAGCTGTGACCACAGGCGCCTGACACCATACCTGTCTAATTTTTTTTGTATTTTTAGTAGAAATGGGGTTTCGCCACTTTGGCCAGGCTGGTCTTGAACTCCTGGTCTCAAGTGATCCTCCCTCCTCAGCCTCCCAAAGTGTTGGGATTATAGGTGTGAGCCACCATGTCTGGCCTCAAATGTGAGTTTTTTTGTTTTGTTTTTCTGTTTTTTGTTTTTGAGATGAGTTTCGCTCTTGTTGCCCAGGCTGGAGTGCAGTGGCACAATCTCAGCTCACTGCAACATCCACCTCCTGGGTTCAAGTGATTCTCCTGACTCATCCTCCAGAATAGCTGGGATTACAGTGGGATTACAGGCATGTGCCACCATGCCTGTCTAAATTTTTTTTTTTTTTTTTTTTTTAGTAGACACAGGGTTTCACTATATTGGCTAGGCTGGTCTCGAACTCCTGACCTCAGATGATCCAGCCGCCTTAGCCCCACAAAGCACTGGGATTACAGGAGTGAGCCCCTGCACCCATTCTCAAATGTGAGTGTTTCAAAACCAGATGAGGTCTGACTTGGGTTGGCACCCAGGTGGCTTCATAATTGTTGCTGTCCTGAATTATAGCCCTCTTTGCTACTTGGGCCAAGCCCCATATGGGACCACTGACTCCCTCTGACTCCTGGACAGGCTCTTGAGTAGCAAAACCTCCACCCTGCTATGATTTTGCCTGCCTCTCCGTCCCCTTGTCTACCTGACCAGACCTCTCAACCTCGAGGCCTGAATGCCCCATTTCTCCTCCTGTGCGGCCCTGTCCTACCTCACAGTGGGACCCAGGGCACTCTGTTGTACCACTCCAGGGAGCACCATTGTGTCTTCTGTGAATGGCAGCTCCTGGAACACAGCTCCAGAAGGCACCATTCATAGACACAATGGTGGCACCCCCTTGAGTCGTGCAATGGCAAGTGAGCCCTCAACAGGGCCAGTGTCAACTGTGGCTCAGGCATCCTTTGGGTGTGGCAGTGCCTGGCTTCATCTGCCCTGTCACCTGCACCCCTCTTTTTCCATCCCACTTCTCCTAGCTGGACTAAGCTGGGAGTCATCTACAAGCCCAGTGTGCTGACTAGGGAATGTGTGGGGCTTGGGGCATGAGAACAGTAAATAACATCACTTTTCTCATTTCCCAGGCTGGGAACCAATTGAAAGATAGGATACCATAGACAGACATCAACTTTATTCCTGACTAAAGCTCAAAAAAAGGGCGTGGTATCAATTTATAGTGACCATCCTATAGGCTGGGTGCCGTGGCTCACACCTGTAGTCCCAGCACTTTGGGAGGCCAAGGAGGGCAGATCACGAGGTCAGGAGTTCGAAACCAGGCCTGGCCAACATAGTGAAACCCTGTCTCTACTAAAAATACAAAAATTAGTTGGGTGTGGTGGCATGCACCTGTATCCCAGCTACTCGGGAGTCTGAGGCAGGAGAATTGCTTGAACCCGGGAGGCGGGGGTTGCAGTGAGTGGAGACAAAGCCATTGCACTCCAGTTTGGGTGACAGAGTGAAACTCCATGTCAAAAAAAAAAAAAGAAAAAAAGATTGGGTGGGCGTGGTGGCTTATGCTTGTAAATGGGAGGCTGAGGCGGGCGGATCACCTGAGATCAGGAGTTTGAGACCAACCTGGCCAACATGGTGAAACCCTGTCTCTACCAAAAAAAAAAAAATTAGCCAGGTGTGGTGGTGTGCGCCTGTAATCCCAGCTACTTGGGAGGCTGAGGCAGGAGAATCGCTTGAACCCGGGAGGCGGAGGTTGCAGTGAGCTGAGATGGCGCCACTGCACTCCAGCCTGGGTGATGGAGTAAGACTCCGTCTCAAGAAAACAAACAAAAAAAGATTTACAGTGACCATCCTAACACTCACATGCAGTCACACAGTCCTGCACTGAGTTGGACCAGCCCTGCTAAGCCCACAACGGGTGGAGAGAACAGCAGCTGCTTCCTCTCTGTGGGTTCAAGGCCTGAGCTTCCCTCCATCCCTGCCCCGGATCTTACCACTGGGATTGTGGGAGAGGGTGTCAAAGGACAGTTTTCTCCCACAGTTTTCCCTTCCAGGGAGAGGTGTGGAAATCCCCTCATCTCTAAGGCAACATGAGATTGGAGAATGTACTCTCAAATCCCTAAACAGTGACAGAATTATTCTGCTTGCTTCAGAGCAGAGGCCCAGAGCCATTTCCAGACCTCTCCCAAGCACGGAAAAGGGCTGAGGGCTGGACGGGGGTCAGAGAGGGAGTCAGGCAGGACCCCTCAGACAGCAGCAGCTGGGCTTTCTCCGTTCCAGGCCCAGCTCTCTCTGAAATGGGAGAAGGGGTGAAGGAACGGATTTGGAACTGTCAAGAATTCCAACCTCAGGGGGCAGTGGAGGTAATGCGGGGTTCAGACCATCTGTGACCTGGACAGAGGCCTCTTTCTTCCCCAGAAATGCTAAGCACATGGGCATCCTGATGCCTCAACTCCCCCAGTCCCAAACGCTCTGCCTGTTTGTCCCCTTTGTCCTGAGCCACCCAGTGGGACATGCAGGTCAGACGCTGACTTCGTTTCAGGTCCCTGAAGCAGGCTTGTTTTCTCAGCAATGTCCACCGCCTGCAGCCAGGCACCTCTCTTCCCCAGCCTGGGTCACTGGCAAGGGGGCAAAAAGCATTCTGGACTCACAGCAGGCAGTGAAGTATAGTCACAGAGCCTGACCTGGCTCGAAATCCCAGATCCTTTGCTTACTAGGCTGTGTGGCCTTAGGTGAGTTACTAAATCTCTCTGTGCTTCAGTTTCTGCATATGTGAAACAGGGATAACATTAATACCTAGTTCACTGGGTTATGATGAGACATAAGTAACTTCATACAACGCCCTTAGGGCTGATGCCTGGGCAGTTCTGAGCACTCAGTGAAGGCAAGCTGCCATTTTTATGGGCCCAGGTCTCGGAAAAAAGAATCAAACAGCCAGGGGAAGGGGGACGCTCTCCACTGTATGCTGAGTTCTATCATAGGGGCCATTTTAGCTAAACACATAAAAACGGAGGAGGGGGCTGGGTGTGGTGGCCCATGCCTGCAATCCCAGCACCTTAGGAGGCTGGATTGCTTGAGCCCAGGAGTTTGAGACCAGCCTGGGCAATAAAGTGAGACCCCCACCTCTACAAAAGATATGAAAATTAGCCAGGCATGGTGGCGCACGCCTGTAGTCCCAGCTGCTGGGGAGCAGGGTGAGGTGGGAGGTAGCTTGAGCCCCGGAGGCAGAGGCTGCGATGAGCTGAGATTGCATCACTGCGCTCCAGCCTGGGGAACAGAGGGAGATCTGTCCCCAAAACAAAACCAAAAAATCAAAACAAAACACAGGAGGAACGATTATTCCCCACTTTATAGATCAAAAGCTGAGTGGTATCTGACCCAGATAGCAGCCCTTCCTTGCTCAGAGAGGAGATTGGGAAAAGAGAAACGAGTGACAGAATTCGAGAGTGGGTATCTACTGGGGTCTTCGTGAAGGAACAAGGCTTGCTCCAGGAAGTTCTTATCTCTGCTTTGCTCTAACCACCTGCTTTAGGTTTTGTTTTTTTTTTTTGAGACGGAGTTTCACTCTTGTTACCCAGGCTGGAGTGCAATGGCGCAATCTCGGCTCACCGCAACCTCCGCCTCCTGGGTTCAGGCAATTCTCCTGCCTCAGCCTCCTGAGTAGCTGGGATTACAGGCATGCACCACCATGCCCAGCTAATGTTTTGTATTTTTAGTAGAGACGGGGTTTCACCATGTTGACCAGGATGGTCTCGATCTCTTGACCTCGTGATCCACCCGCCTCGGCCTCCCAAAGTGCTGGGATTACAGGCTTGAGCCACCGCGCCCGGCTTTTTTTTTTTTTTTTTTTAAAAGACGGGGTTTCAGGCTGGTCTTGAACTCCCAACCTCAGGTGATCTGCCCGCCTTGGCCTCCAAAGTGCGTGGATTATAGGCGTGAGCCACTACGCCCGGCCTGCTTTAGGTTTTATGGCTGAAGAATCCCTTTGGTGCCTCTGCCTGCAAGGCTGACCTGGGCCGTCAGCAGCTGAGATCTGCATGATACAGTCCAGATGCCAGAAGGAGACTGAACCTCTCTCCTAAATCTCAGCTAGAAAATTCCCAAGAGAGGGCCTCATAGGCCCAGGCAGTGTCTGGTGACTGTCCTGCAATGGCCAGGGGCCACGTTTTCTTGTCGGAGTCTTACAGCTCCTGCTGCAGTCAGGGGCATCCAGGACGGGGCTGGGGAGAAGGTCCCAGGCAAGGAGGGTTGGCACCTACTCCGTAAGCGTATTTGTCTCTTTGCTCTTGATCTTTTCTCTATCTCATAGATCCTTCTTGCTCACACTATCAGCCTGTCCTTTTTTTTTTTTCTTTTTTACTGAGCACAGGGGACTTTACTGATGGTACGTGACAAGGTGGGGCTCCCTAGGCCCCTCCCTTTGCAGGGGATCTTCATGGAAACTGTGAGGAGGGGAGATTCAGTGTGGTGGAGACCGAGTGTGGCAGGGACTCCCCAGCAGTGAGGGCTTCCCTCTTCCTCTCGTGCTCTCTCTGGGGCTGGTGGTCCAGGGGTCTTCCTCCTTGGAGGCCATGTGGGCCGTGAATGTTGCTGTAGCCAAATTCATTGTCTTACCAGGAAATGAACTTGACAAAGTGCTTGCTGAGGGCAGTGACAGCCCAGCTTTGAAGGTGGAAGAGTGCATGTCGCTGTTGAAGTCGCAGGAGACCACCTGGTGCTCAGTGTAGCCCAGGATGCCCTTGAGGGGGCGGGCCTCTGATGCCTGCTTCACACCTTCTTGATGTCATCATATTTGGCAGGTTTTTCCAAATGGCATGTCAGGTCCACCACTGACACGTTGGCAGTGGGGACACGGAAGGCCATGCCAGTGAGCTTCCTGTTCAGCTTAGGGATGACCTTGCCCACAGCCTTGGCAGCGCCAGTAGAGAGGGATGATGTTCTGGAGAGCCCCGCGGTCATCACGCCTCAGTTTCTGGGAGGGGCCATCCACGGTCTTCTGGGTGGCAGTGATGGCATGGACTGTGGTCATGAGTCCTTCCACGATACCAAAGTTGTCATGGATGACTGTGGCCAGGGCGCTAAGCAGTTGGTGGTGCAGGAGGCATTGTTGATGATCTTGAGGCTATTGTCATACTTCTCATGGTTCACGCCCATCACGAACATGGGGGCATCAGCAGAGGGGGCAGAAATGATGACCCTTTTGGCTCCTCCCTGAAAGCGAGCCCCAGCCTTCTCCACGGTGGTGAAGATGCCAGTGGACTCCACCACGTACTCAGTGCCAGCATCACCCCACTTGATTTTGGAGGGATCACGCTCCTGGAAGATGGTGATGGGATTTCCATTGATGACAAGGTTACTGTTCTCAGCCTTGATGGTGCCGTGGAATTTGCCATGGATGGAATCATACTGAAACATGTAGACCCTGTAGTGGAGGTCAATGAAGGGGTCATTGATGGCGACAATGTCCACTTTACCAGAGTTAAAAGTAGTCCAGGCGCCCAATACGACCAAATCCATTGACTCTGACCTTCACCTTCCCCATGGTGTCTCAGGGATGTGGCTGGCGATGGGAGACAAGACGTGGCCATCTGTCAAACAGGAGGAGCAGAGATCGCCTTTTTGTTTTTTGGACAGGATCCTACTCTGTCACCCAGGCTGGAGTGCAGTTGTGTGTACTTGGATCATTGCAGCCTCTGTGTGCCGGGTTCAAGTAATTCTCCTGCTTCAGCCTCCCAAGTAGCTGGGATTATAGGCACGTGACACCACGCCTGGCTAATTTTTTATATTTTTAGTAGAGACAGGGTTTCACAATGTTGGCCAGGCTGGTCTTGAACTCCTGACCTCAGATGATCCACACCCCCTTTGGCCTCCCAAAGTGCTGGAATTACAGGCATGAGCCACCGTGCCCAGCCCTTTCAGCCTGTTTTGACCTCTACTCATGCAAATTTTACCTTTCCCCTTATGCCTCACTCCACCTCACAGCTTTACCCCCTTCTCCCTAATCGCACCCCACTGTGACTGCCTGAAATGCCATGTTTCTTCATTCAGATTTCTCAGATAATTCAGTGGTTCCACCCATAAATTCCACACCAGGCCACCTCATAGGCAATGAATCACTTAAGGACTGGCTGCCTTGAGGTGCGCAGCCTGTATTCAGTAATCTGCTAGAGCAACACGGAGCTGTACCTTCTGCAAGGCTGTGGGCATGGAACAGGGACTGGTGTCATAAGGAGACATTCCTTATGCCTAGGCATTGAAAGGATACTCCTTCCAAAAGGCCTTTCCCAGCGTTTCTACCCTGAAATCCACTAACCATAGCATCTGACTCTTGACACTGCCCTGTGGTGCAAAGTGCATTTGTCAAAATCCTATTGTCACAGAGATCCAAGTGTACGATTGCTTAAACATATGAGAAGATTATTTCTTGCTCAGACATCAAATGCATGATAAGCAGTTCAGAGAGGAGATGACAGCTTTACGGTGTTGGGGACCTAAGCTCCTTCTGACTTGCTGTTCTATCATCCCTAGGATGTTGGCTTCATCTTCTTGGATCAAGATGGATCACTACCACATTCCAGCCAGTGGGAATGGGGAAATGCATTTCCCTTTCCTTTCAATGCAGGAGCCAGCATTTGCATACCTCACTTCAATCACACCTCATTAGCCAGGACATAGTTACAGGGTCAAGTCAAGCAGCAAGGAGAGCTGGCCAATGAACTCTATTCGGGGTGGCCATGTGTCTGGCTAAAAGCTGGGAATTCTGTTATTAAGGAGGAAGAGAAGAATGCATATCCCACCACCCTCCTGTCGCCACTGTCCACTCACTATCCAGTTTGTCACCATATGCTGGCACATCCCATTCCTGATGCCTTTCCTACAAGGCTCTATTCTTCATCCCCACAGCTCCCACCATGTGCTAGGCTCTTCCTGCTTTATACCCAGTGTCTCACTGGAACATTCTAGCTGGTCCCTTTGCTTTCAGTCACTCTTTGTGATCATTCTATTAATACTTAGCAAATCTGATCATATGGCTCTATTGTCTAGAAGTTAATGCCTCCAGCCGGACACGGTGGCTCATGACTGTAATTCCCGCACTTTGGGAGGCTAAGCCAGGCAGATCACGAGGTCAGGAATTCAAGACCAGCCTGCCCAACATGGCGAAACTCTGTCTCTACTAAAAATACAAAAAATTAGCTGGGCATATACCTGTAATCCCAGCTACTTGGGAGACTGAGGCAGGAGAATCGCTTGAACCCGGGAGGCAGAGGTTGCAGTGAACCGAGATCACACCACTGCACTCCAGTCTGCCCACAGAGTAAGACTCTATCTCCAAAAAAAAAGAAAGAAAAGAAAAGAAATCAATGCTTCCCCACTGCCCATAGCAGTGAGATTTTGAGTCTTTTTTTGAGACAGAGTCTCATTCTGTCACCTAGCCTGGAGTGTAGTGGTGACATCACAGTCATTGCAGCCTTGTCCTCCTGGGCTCAAGTGATTCCCCCCAGCTTAGCCTCCCGAGTAGCTGGGACTACAGGCACACACCACCATGCCTGGCTAGTTTTTAAATTTTTTTGTAGAGATGGGGTGTCACTATGTTACCCAGGCTGGTCTTTACCTCCTGGGCTCAAGTGATCCTCCTGCCTCAGCCTCTAAAGTGTTGGGATTATAGGTGTGAGAACTGCATCCAGCTGAGTGGATTTTCGAATCCCTGAAGTTACATGCAAATTTTGCCTTTTTAAAAAAAATTAAAAAAAATTTTTTTTTGAGATGGAGTCCCAGTTGCTCTGTCACCCAGGCTGGAGTGCAGTGGCACAATCTTGGCTCACTGTAACTTCTGCCTCCTGGGTTCAAGTGATTCTCATGCCTCAGCCTCCCGAGTAGCTGGGGTTACAGGTGTGTGACACCATATCCTGCTAAATTTTGTATTTTTAGTAGAGATGGGAGTTTCACCATGTTGGCCAGGCTGGTCTAGAACTCCTGACCTCAAAGGATCAGCCCATCTTGCCCTCCCAAAGTGCTGAGATTACAGCATGTGCCACCGCGCCCAGCCCCTTTTCCTTTCTTTTTTATTTTTTAGAGGCAGGGTCTCACTCTGTCACCCAGGCTGAAGTGCAATGGTGCGAAAATAACTCCCTTGACTCAAGCAATCCTCCTGCCTCAGCCTCCTAAGTAGCTAGGACTACAGGCATGTGCCACCGTGCCTGGCTATTTTTTATTTAAAACAAATTTTTTTTTAGAGATGGGGTCTTGCTATGTTGCCCAGGTTGGTCTTAAACTCCTGGCCTCAAGCAATCCTTCTGCCTCAATCCCCCAAACTTTTTCTGCTGAGGGCTTTGCATTTTCAGAGGGGTCTGTTATTCCCCTCAAGTTACAGGCTCCAGTCCAAATTCCAACTATCAATGTACGAGTACGACGTGTTTCCTAACCTCCCTCTCACATCTCCTCTTTGGTTCCCTCTCCCACGTAACTGAAACTAAATTTATCCTGAAATTGTCTCCATTGCCCAACAGGTCACACCTTTTTTTTTTTTTTTTGAGATAGAGTCTTACTCTGTCACCAGGCTGGAGTGCAGTGGTGCAATCTCAGCTCACTGCAACCTCGATCTCCCGGGTTCAAGCGATTCCCCTGCCTCAACCTCCTGAGTGGCTGGGACTACATGCGCACACCACCACTGCTGGATAATTTTTTGTATTTTAGTAGAGACAGGATTTCACCATGGCCAGGATGGTCTCGATCTCCTGACCTCATCGTATGTCCACCTCAGCCACCCAAAGTGCTGGGATTACAGCCGTGATCCACTGTGCCCAGCATTTTTTTTTTTCTTTCTTTCTTTTTTTTTTAAGATGGAATCTCCCTCTGTCACTCAGGCTGGAGTGCAGTGGCACGATCTCGGCTCACTGCAACCTCCACCTCCCACATTCAAGTGATTCTCATGCCTCAGCCACCCGAGTAGCTGGGATTGTAGGCATGAGCCAGCGTGCCTGACTCAGGTCACACTTTTTCACATGCTACATCCTCCATCCACCTGCTGTTCTATCTAGAATGCCCTGGCAAACTCCTATGCATCCTTATGGCTTAGCTAAAAAGCCACCTCCTCTGGAAGGCTTCCTTGACTCCCTTGTTCTGAGTCAGTCTCTGCAGCACTGCTCAGGCCTCTGACACTTGTCACATTCTATAGTTGTCATTAGCTTACATCTGTCCCCTCTAACCCCCAGGACCCTGAATGGACGGTCCACAAATATTTGTTGAATAAATGTCACTCATGTTCAGAAAACTAGAGTGCTGTTTCTAAAATGTGAATCTGAGCATTGCTTCCTTTTTTGGGGGAGTGGGGATGGTGTCTGGCTCTGTCACCCAGGCTGGAGGGCAGTGGTGAGGTATCGGCTCACTGTAGCCTCCGCTTCCCTGGTTCAAGCAATTCTCCTGCCTCAGCCTCCCAAGCAGCTGGGATTACAGGCACTTGCCACCACGCCAGGCTAATTTTTGTATTTTTAGTAGAGATGGGATTTCACCATGTTGGTCAGGCTGACCTCGAACTCCTGACCTCAGGTGATCTGCCCACCTCAGCCTCCCAGAGTGCTGGGATTACAGGCAGCCGCTGTGCCCAGACTAGGCACACTAACATTCTTTGAATGGCCCAAATCAATGTTCTCTCTTGTTTTGGGGCTTTATTCATGTTTCTTCCTTTGCCTGGAATGTTCTCCTGCTCCTCTTTGCCTGGCTAGCTCCTAGGCATCCTTCAGATAGCTAAAATATCCCTCAGGAAGCCTTCCTGGACCCCTCTCCACTTCTAGGTGAAAGGGGGACTAGGCTGAGGACCCCATCTATGCACCCCCCAGCACCCTGTGCTCACCCAGCTACAACATGGCTGTCACGGCAAGGCGGTTGCTGGTTTGTCTTCCTTCCCTGCTACAGTGCAGTGCACTCTGTGCCTATCCCGCCCGCTGGCATAGCCCCAGCCTCAAGCACAGTACTTGGAAGGGAAGAGGAAGAGGTATCTGATAAATGTGTGTTAAATGTGGGTTAGAGGAATGGGTTTCTCCATTTAAAATCTGGATTTCAATACCTTTCCATTGCCTTTGGAATAAAGCCTTACCACAGCTTTTACAGCACTTTTTGATGTGGTCTCCATGTATTTTCAGTCTCATCTCTTAAAAATACACCCTTTGGCTCTTTCCCTGCCGACGCATAGTCGTGTGGGGGCGGAACCTTGGGTGCTTTCAAGATTCGGCTTCAACTGTAATCCATCTACCATGGCCGAGGAAGGCATTGCTGCTGGAGGTGTAATGGACGTTAATACTGCTCTACGAGAGGTGCTGAAGACCGCAATGGCCTAGCACATGGAATTCGCGAAGCTGCCAAAGCCTTAGACAGGCGCCAAGCCCATCTTGTGTGCCTGCATCCAACTGTGATGAGCGTACGTGTGCCAAGTTGGTGGAGGCCCTTTGTGCCGAGCACCAAATCAACCTAATTAAGGTTGATGATAACAAGGAATTAGGGGAATGGGTAGGTCTCTGTAAAAGTGACAGAGAGGGGAAGTCCCGTAAAGTGGTTGGTTGCAGTTGTGCAGTAGTTAAGGACTGTGGCAAGGCGTCTCAGGCCAAGGACATGATTGAAGAGTCCTTCAAATGTAAGAAATGAAGAAATCAATCTTTGGCTCACACACAAAAAAACACATCCTTTGATTTCAGTGTCCCACTCAAACATGACAGCCACAGTGAACTGAATGAAGGCCCCTAAATGCCTGCTTTCCCTTCTCTCAGCCTCAGCAGTGAAACCACCATTGCAAACTTAACAGACAGTGAAAGAGATCTGACCTAACCAACTCCATCTTGCTTCTAACCTAAGCTGTCCTTGTTCATTCCTGGGCACAGGCTAACTAACTTTGGGAGAAAATTTATAGTTTAAAACAAAGACGCTAACAACCCTTTCCCAAAACAAACCTCCTCCTTGCCAGGGGACTACACTGCCTCTGTAGGACAAGAAATTAGCCAGGAGATTAGAAATTATGGAGTCATGCAGCAGGAGGCTACCAGGTTCTGACCCTCCCTAAACTACTCCTAAGAACAGTGCTTGAGACATTTTGCAGACCCTGCACTTGATGAATCAGCTGGCACCACCCAGGTGGATAAACTGGCACATCTGATCTTGTGGCCCTCACCTAGGAACTGACTCAGCCCAAGAAGACAGCTTCGACTCCCTATGATGTCACCTCTGACCCGACCAATCAGCCCTTCTGGCTTACCGGCTTCCCCCCATCTACCAAGTTGTCCTTAAAACTCTGCTCCCGAGTTCCCTGGACACCATGAACCACACTGTCCAAACCTTCTTCACTCCCGCCAGCACCCACCATCCCCCGAACTATGAGATGCTGAAGGAGGAACATGAGGTGGCTGCGCTGGGGGCGCCCCACAACCCTGCACCCCCGACATCCACCGTGATCCACATCCGAAGCGAGACCTCCGTGCCTGACCACGTCGTCTGGTCCCTGTTCAACACCCTCTTCATGAACCCCTGCTGCCTGGGCTTCATAGCGTTTGCCTACTCCGTGAAGGGACAGGAAGATGGTTGGCGACCTGACCGGGGCCCAGGCCTATGCCTCCACTGCCAAGTGCCTGAACATCTGGGCCCTGATTTTGGGCATCATCATGACCATTCTGCTGATCATCATCCCAAAACTGATTCTGCAAGTCTATCAGTAGATCCAGAGGAATCACCCGGGCCAGGGGCTCTGCCCGTGACCTGTCTCCCATGTACTTCAGCTTCCATTCCTCGCCCTGCCCCCAGCCCATCCTGTATCAGCCCTTTACCCTCACACACTTTTCTACAGTCGAGTTCAATAAAGTGCAAGTGCTCCTGAAAAAAAAAAAACAAACAACTCTGCTCCCCGAAATGCCTGGGGAGACTCATTTGAGTAATAACAAACCTCTGCTCTTCTGCACAGCCAGCTCTGCGTGAATTTCTCTATTGCAATTCCCCAGTCTTAATAAATCGGCTCTGTCTAGGCAACGGGCAAAATGAACTCATCTGGCAGTTGTAGCAGTACTCTCCCGCCCAACACACTCACCTCTCACTCCGCTTTTCTGCCTAACATCCAGTAATCTGTAAGTTCAGTGGCCCTTCCTCCAGGACGCCTACCTTGACTTCTTAAGGCCAGCTCCGGTGCTCTTTAGTGGTGCCCCTCTGGGCTTCCTTCTGACCTTCTATATGTTTTCCCTAGCGGATGGTGAGACAAGAGACTGAACTGTTCTCACCGTGATGTCTCTAAGTGCTGGGAATAGTGCTGACCACCTGGCTAGTTTCCATGTGTATATATATACATGGAATATATATATATGTACATGGAAACCAGACAGATGGTCAGCACCGGCTCTATATACATATATATAAATATATATGTATATTTTTAAAGTGACCCAGTTGAAGTTGCCACCTAATATAAGATGCAGAAATAAATCCTAAACTGGCAACACAGGACACGGACCCCTACAGCTGTCTGCAGAGGCAACAGCAAATAAGACCCACCCTGCAAATTCCCAAGAACCAAGAGCAGAGAAATGCGAAGAAATTTTGAGACAGAAGATTGAGAGGCAGCATTTTAATACAACAAATAATACGGATAGGCCAGAGACTTGCTACTCAAAGTGTGATTGTGGCTTGATAGCATCAGCATCTCCCTGGAACTGGTTAGAAATGCAGAATCCCAGGCCCCACCCCCAACCTACTGCATTCGAACAAGATCCCAAGTGATCTGTATGCACATAAATGTTCGCAAAGCGCTGGGCTAGAACATTTATTAATGTAGGATGTTGCTCTTACAATGTATTTTGAGGTCAAAATAAATCCATTTAAAGCATTTTTTGCTCCTTATTTGCTCCATTCCCTCCACCTCTGAGTTGCATCAACACATGTCGTGTTGTTCTGGGGCTTTGAGCCTCTCTTATGAATCACAATGGCATAAGGAAGTTTGCTGTACCATTTCTGTAGACGGCCTTAATGGGTTACAAATTGGATTTCAAAACTTCCATCAGCTGCTCCTTGTGTAGCACCGCTCCCCCAAGGAGGTAGGTTGTATGATAATTTCTGTTTTTAGAGATGATGAAACTGGGGCCCATGGAGGTTTTATAAGTCACCACAGGGGCACCCAGCAAATCGGCATCCCAGCCAAAATGAGAGTGTAAGCTTTTGAATTTCCGATGTAAAGCTCATCAAACTTTGACATCACTTCTTTTTTTTTTTTTGAAATGGAGTTTTGCTCTCGTTCCCCAGGCTGGAGTGCAATAGCATAATCTTGGCTCACCACAACCTCCACCTCCTGGGTTCGAGCGATTTTCCGGCCTCAGCCTCCAGAGTAGCTGGGATTACAGGTGAGCGCCACTACGTCTGGCTAATTTTTGTATTTTTAGTAGAGATGAGGTTTCACCATGTTGGCCAGGCTGGTCTCAAACTCCTGACCTCAGGTGATCCACCCAGCTCAGCCTCCCAAAGTTTTGGGAATACAGGTGTGAGCCACCGCACCCGGCCTGACATTACTTCTTTTTATATAAGAGAGATTTTTTTTTTTTTTTCATAAGAGATTTTAAGAAAGAGCACATTCAGACGACCTGATGTGAGCTACTGACCATATAAACCTCGCATGTGCCGGCCCCAGGGAATGTGGAAGCTTCGGAAAGAATTGCCCTTCCCCGCCTGGCTCCCTTGCTCCTGATGCATCCGAGGCTGGAAGGCTCTGCAGCCAGAAGTCCCAGAAAACCTTAGAACAGATGAGTGCTTCTAGGGGATATGAGGGGAAAGCACCGGGAAGTACCGTAAGGGAATGGATACGGCTATGCAGGAAATGTGGCGGCTTCTCGATGACCATAACCCATCCTCAGGAGGAAGCTTTCTTTTGTTTCTTTCACAGACTCAGATTAGCTGATGGAATCCGACTCTGCCCAAACACATGTGGCGTGTGTCACTGGATTCAATTTCTTTATTTTATTACATAGCAACCTACTAGATAATAAATTACTTAGTTAATTCCAATTTCCCTAGAGCAAATTGGAATCACTAGATGACTCAGAAATAGTTAAGACTGTATATTTGGCATGGAAGCCAATGTGCTTCTTCCTACCTTGTCTGAATTTAAGATTTCTCTGTCAACCCCATCGAAACAAAGCTCCCAAATGGGGCTTGTTCAGTTTCAACAGTCTGCATAGTGATTCTCCTGGGGTCCTCTTCAGAATGCTTACCAGGAGGTTGGCTTAAATCCCCTCCCATCTCTAGACATGCATATCAATGGGACATATTTGTATACTCTTGCTTAAAAACAAAAAGATAGTGCACTTTGAAATTCCATGTAAAAAGTATTGCTTTTCTAATGTGCTACTGTGCTCCTGCCTGCCTGCTTGCTACACAATGCTACAGAGGGTAGAGTCAGGAGGAATTCAAGGCTGAAGATGTTTTGGATGCTTGGATGACACCGATGTACCCCTCAGCTTTGCACTTTGAACCCTATTCTGAAGCCGTGTAGTTTTGGGGCTTGGCCTAAGGCAAAAACTACAAAGCATCCTAATGAGCAGAATTATACAACAGGAGTGTATGTGCATATTTCACATAGTTTCTTCTCTTGAGGGGTGGCTCTCTGGCCTGTGACCTCTGCCTTCTCCAAAGGCGAGGGAGGAGTCCAGAGAAGAAGGCTTTTGTTCCTGGCTGCCAGTTCCTCTGCAGCCCCTACAGCCCCAGGGATCTGCCCTGCTCCGCGTGGGCTCTCAGAAGCCCAGCAATTTCCATATGGGTGGGTGACTTCAGAGCAATGGACAAAGCTGTGCGGCCAGCCTACAGGAGAAAAGGAAAGGAGAAATAAATATCATCCAATCTGCCTCCTACCCAGGGGGGAAGGGCAAGTTGGGAGTAGGGGGTATGCCTGGGATATAGGTGTCTATTCCAGGCTTCCAGAGACACCGGTAGAGAAGATTCAAATGACATGAGGATCACCAGCAATGTGGCCCATTCTGCAGAAACAATAGTGACTCCTGGGATATCTGTGACAGTGGAAATAAAAAAGAGTAATCTGGTTTTTAATGCTCTTTTTTTTTGAGATGGAGTCTTATTCTATTGCCCAGGATGGAGTGCAGGGGCACAATCACAGCTTACTGCAACCTCCGCCTCCTGGGCTCAGGTGATCCTCCACCTTCAGCCTCCCAAGTAGCTGGGATTGCAGGCACACACCACTACGCCCGGCTGATTTTTGCATTTTTTGTAGAGATGGGGTGTCACCATGTTGCCCAGGCTGATCTCAAATTCCTGGGCTCAACTGATCCATCCACCTCGGCCTCCCAAAGTGATGGGATTACAGGTGTGAGCCACTGTGCCCAGCCCCACTTTTTTCCTGTTCAAATTGGCAAACAGGAAATAAAATAACTCTTGCTATTCCACTACATGCATCTAAGTGCAAGTTAGCATTTTGGGGTGTTTTCCTCCAATCTTTTCTCCTGTGCAAACTTGTTGGTTTATTTCTATCTGTTTGTTTTTAAATTTTTTGTAGAGACAGGGTCTCACTATGTTGCTTAGGCTGGTCTTGAACTCCTGGGTTCAAATGACCCTTCCACATTGGCCTTGCAAAGTTTTGGGATTACAGGCATGAATTCGTAATCCTGTCCTGTCCCTCACCTGTCCTGTTGTTGGTTTTTAAATAAAGGAGTGATGTTGTATATCAACTTTGAATTTGCTTTCATTCTTAATTTATCACGGTATGCTATACGATTTTTCTCTATTCTTACATGACCATTATAATGCATGATAATTCTTTTTGGCTATATAATACTACATAATTTACTACGTTTTAAACTAATTATGGAAATATTACTTTCAATGGAAATTTTTGTTGATTCTAAGTCTCTGCCATAATAGTCTTAGTGCAAAAGCATTTTCCCATTTTTTTTTTTTTTTGAGACAGAGTTTCGCTCTTGTTGCCCAGGCTGAAGAGCAATGGCATGATCTTGACTCACCACAATCTCCGCCTCTCGGGTTCAAGCAATTCTCCTGCTTCAGCCTCCTGAGTAGCGAGGATTACAAGCATGTGCCACCACGCCCAGCTAATTTTTTGTATTTTTAGTAGAGACAGGGTTTCTCCATGTTGGTCAGGCTGGTCTCAAACTCCTGACCTCAGGTTATCTGCCCACCTCGGCCTCCCAAAGTGCTAGGATTATAGGTGTGAGCCACCACGCCCTGCCTCCGCATTTTCCCATTTGTAATTATTTCCTGACTCTTAGAAGTGGGCTCAGAGCATTCAGGGGCATGCACATTTTTACTTCCTGCTCTGTGATGCCACAGCACTCTTTACACTGCCACGGCGATGCAGGAAGCTGGTAGTTCCACTGTCTAAAGAAGCTGCACCAAGGAGGCTCTCATCAGGCACCACCAGCCTGACTGAGCAGCCACAGTCTCTCATGAATGAGCTCACTCCCGCATCCAGAATTCAGAACTCTAAGCAGCTCCAAAAACCACACTCTTTAGGTAACTTTTTGGGAGCTGAGACCTGACCTGAGGCTGTTGGCCTACTGTGAAAATTTTGACGTTTTGCTGCTGTAAAGGGTTTGATGGGTAGGGGACACCCAAGGCCCCACTAGATTATTCTCTACTGCCTATGCATAGATTTACTTCCTAAAATGTGAACAGTTCTTTCACAGAAGCAGGTAGGAAGTGTTAACACCCAGCTTAACACTCTTCAGCCTTTTTCCCATGCACGGGGATGGAATCCAGGGACCACCAGGGCTCCCCACACGTGCAAATAACTATAAAGCATATGGCAAAGCACTAAACGAGTCAGAAGACAGGAACAGCCTGAGCTCAAGGGAGAGGACAGCCACTGTGTGCCAGGGTGGCTAGAAGATGGCTCAGGGGGAGGCAGAGGAAGGGAGTGGCATTGCAGTGGGACCCCGAAGATGGCACATGGGCTTCTCAAAACATACAAAGTTCTTTCCCCAAAAAGCCCTCATGACTCCCTGGACTTTTCTTTGACCACTTGTTACATGCTGGTATTTGTGGGGTTATTTGATACATTTCGGTCTCCACGAGGTCAGGAAGCTGATCTGGCCTGTCAACTGCTGCGTGCCGGCACTGGCCCAGGGCCTGGCGTTTGGCCAGCCCTCAGCAAGCACTGCTGAAAGAGAGATTCCCGCACGAGAACCTAATGATTTCATTTCAAGCTGATGGAATCTAAATCCTAGTGAATATGTTTGTACATTGGAAAGCACTGGAACAAAGCAAAGATTTTAAGCAGGGAGTCCTGTAAAAGCCTCCTAAAGGAGGGGCCTGGGTTTGCTTAGGCCCGAGTTCCTGCTCCTGAACTCCATCTGCTGTGCCTTGTCAATCCTGAGGCTCTATGTAAACACAGAGTCCGTGCTGACAGTGTTTGGGGGAAGAGCCGCAGGGCCAGTCCAGGGTCCGTCTGGAGGATAGCTTGCAGCTGCGGGCTCCTCGACTGCAGACATGAAGAACAGAGGAGGAACAGTTTAGGAGGTGTGGCCAGAGAGATCACTTCACGAGGGGGAGTGTTCCTCCGACGCCTCTGCCAGAACTCTGGGAATAAGTTCGTGCCATGTAGCTCCTGTGGGAGCCAGGTATGGCGAGCCCTGCTTGGTGACACTCCAGAGCTGGTCTAGGAGACCCCGACTGAAGAAATGGGGGACTAGCCGGGTATGGTATAAAATTTATGTGTAACTTCAGGGATTGAAAATCTGTACTTGGCCAGGCGCAGGGGCTCATGCCTGTAATCCCAGCGCTTTGGGAGGCTGAGGCGGGAAGATCACTTGAGCCCAGGAAGTCAAGGCTGCAATAAGCCTTGATTGTTCCACTGCATTCCAATCTGGGTGACAGGGCAAGACCCCATCTCAAAACAAACAAACAAAACAGGCAGGGTCTAGGCAGCTGGCACAACTGTGTGTGTGTGCATGTGTTGGAGGGGGCGTCTTTGAATATAATGAGAACTCATCATGAGCCCACTATGTATCACACAAAGGTGAGTAAGGCATAATCTCTGCATTTAAGAAGTTTTCAATCTGACTGATGCTTTAAAGAAGCTGCCAAAATAAAGGGTGGGCTCTGGGGCGCGGAAAAGGCTGGGTGGCGGATTTCCTCAAATTGCCTGTAAACCTAGTTAAGGGCCTGACCAACCGTTCTGGGAGTTCTGCATTTATATCAAACTTTAAATGTTGATGAAACAAACCAATTTCAGGATATGAATTCTCTCCCAGTTTTCCAAGGGCATTCCCAAATAAGCCCTTCTGTTAACATCGAAGCTTCCATAGGAAAGATGAATATGGAAATGATACGAAGGGTAAGATAAGGGCCAGACTTTCCCCCTACATGTGAAGCACCAGGTACAAGCCTTGGTACTTGGCACAGCCTTGTCAGAAGCTCCCTTTTCCACTGAAATGTCTCATCCTGGGGATGTAGACACTGTGCTCACCAAAGTCACCCTTGAGAATCTGCATGTGAATCAACCCTGACCTAGGTGGGCAGCATGCGGCCCAACCATGGGTGGGGTCTGGAACCCGCCTTACCTGTGGGCCCATTACCTGCATTACCTGGGCACCACTGTGCTGGCTGGGCTTTCCCTAACTCGCTCCAGCTTCTGCCATGATAGATGTCCTCCTCCATCTCCTGATTAGCACTCCAGGCCCTCCCTTCCAGGCTTACAGCCTGCCCCGAACTCCAGCCGGCCCAGTCCTCAGCCTGGCCTGGCTCTCCCTGATCCAGCACTTCACCGGGACTGGTTACCTAAACCCACCTGGATTTCAGTGCTTGCCTAAACCAGGCATTCTCAATGGCAGCACTATTGATATTTTGGACCAGAAAATTGTTTATTTTGTTTGTTTGTTTTTGAGATGGAGTCTCGCCCTTTCACCCAGGCTGGAGTGCAATGGCGTGATTTCGACTCACTGCAACATCCACCTCTCAGGTTCAAGTGATTCTCCTGTCTCAGCCTCCCGAGTAGCTGGGATTACAGGTGTGCGCCACCACGCCTGGCTCATTCTTGTGTTTTTAGTAGAGACGGGGTTTCAAAATGTTGCCAGGCTGGTCTTGAACTCCTGACCTTAAGTGATCTGTTCTCCTTGGCCTCCAAAAGTACTGGGATGACAGGCATGAGCCACTGCGCCCAGCTGGATAATTGTTAATTCTTTGCTGTTCCTGTGCATTGCAGGATGTCTAGCCGCATCCCTGGACTCTACCCACTAGATGTCAGGAGCATTCTCTCCCCAACTTGTGAATAAAAATGTCCCCAGACATTGCCAAATCTCCCCGGAGGGCAAAATCACCCCTGGCTGAGAACCACTGGACTGAACCAAGCCTGTCAGTAGCTTCTCCCTTTGGGGGCTGGTCTCCCTGTCTGATTGGCTCCCCTAATTCCAGATCTTTGTTCTCCCTACTCTCTCCAGACGCTGTCTGTAAATGCCAAGGTCCCTGCTGGGTGATGTGGTGTTTTTGTTTTAGCTATCACTGTTCATCTATTCATAATTAAAACAGTTACCATCCACTGTGAACTCCTAGATGTCAGAGACAGCCTTTATAAACATTATAGTATTTAGGTAGAGTCTACTGCTGTTCCCATTTTACAGACAAGCATCTAGAGGCCCAGAAGAGTTAGGTCACCTACCCAAAGTCACTGAACCTAGATTCGAATTCATGAGCATTTAACTTTTTTTTTTTTTTTTGAGACAGGGTCTCACTCTGTCACCCTGGTAGGAGTTCCCTCGCACAATCATGGCTCACTGTACCCTCAACTACCCAGGCTCAAGCAATATTCCTGCCTCAGCCTCCCGAGTAGCTGGGACTACAGGTGCATGCCACCACGCCTGGCTATTTTTTTTTTTTCTATTTTCTGTAGAGAGGGGGTGATATGGTTTGGCTGTGTCCCCACCCAAATCTCATCTTGAATTCCCATGTGTTGTGGGAGGGACCAGGTGGGAAATAATTGAATCATGGGGGCAGGTCTTTCCTGTGCTGTTCTTGTTATAGTGCGCAAGTCTCACAAGATCTGATGGCTATTAAAAGGGGGAGTTTCCCTGCACCAGCTCTCTCTTTGCCTGCTGCCATCCATGTAAGGCGTGACTTGCTTCTCCTTGCCTTCCACCATGATTGTGAGGCTTCCCCAGCCATGTGGAAGTCCAATTAAACCTCTTTCTTTTGTAAATTGCCCAGTCTTAGGGATGTAATGGACTAATACAGGGGTTCTCACTTTGTTGCCGAGACTGGTCTCAAACTTCTGGGCTCCAACAACCCTCCTGACTTGGCCTCCAAAAGTGTCACGATTACAGGCATGAGCCACTACATCTGGCCTCATGAGCATTTAAAGTCCATGCTTCCAACAATCATCCTTGAGTTGTCTGAAATGCAACAGATCCCACAGCTCTTCTACCACCAGAACGCTGCCACTTAGTGCTCTTATACCTGTGACAGATCTCCAGAGATACCCAGGAGAGCTTTCAGATCCACTGCCTGATTATCTCAGCTAACCAGGGACTTCCAAAGCTCATGCCTGTCTGCCTGACCCATGGGCCTCCCCTCTCAGGCCTCTTCGGGCATCAGCAGTGGTCATTCATTAGAGGGCCAGGGGCCTTTGATGTACAGGCCTGTTCCGGATTAAGAGCTGCCTCCTTCTCTCCCAGGACAACCCAGCAGAGAGCTCATTAACACAAATCTTTTGTCTGGCCACATCATGTTTGGAAAAGTAGGCTCTGGTTTCCAGTAGCCCATCCCTGTTCCCATATAAAGGCCAAGGTCTGTGCTCTCTAAAGATCTCAGAAATGGCTTTGGAGTGAAGCTGGGGTTCACAGGACCTAGAGTCACTGGATGGGTGCCTGCTGTTTGGATGTGACTGAAGGACTCAGCAGCTTGAATTGCTGATGAGTCAATCTCTGGGGAGTTAAAATGTGGCCGGGTAAGAGGTACTGTCCCTGGGCAGGGAGAGGACTGTCGTCCCCTCTCCAGGCTTTTTTCTCTTTGAATTGTGGCTGTTAAGAAAGCATCAAGACATCTGTTTAAATCATTAAATTACAGCACCAACATTAAGGATACTAGAGTCAGACCTGGGCTTGAATCTCTGCTCTAAGAATCAGTAGCTTGTAAATCTTAGGACAATTACATAACATCTTCAGGCCTGTTTTCAGTAAAAAGTGGGGATCACTATCTCACTGGATTACTGAGAGGATTAGAGGTAACACATGGGAAAGGGTTAGTTCCCAGGAGCACTCTAGAAATATTATTGTATCTACTGTAATTATCAGAAACAAGATCACTTACTATTGCTTACTTCCAAAGTTTATGGGTTTCATGCACTCATTTGTTGATTGATTCAATGATATATGGCAGGCACTCTACTAGGTGTTGGGGATTCAGCAGGGAGCCAGAGACATGGATGCTTCAATGTGACAACAGTCATGATGATGGAACAGTTAAGGGTATGGGCCCAGGCGTTTCAATGGAGCTGGGTTCCACTCTCTGAGAAGTCTTTTGTGTATGTAACCTAACCATCTGATACTTCTGTCTCCTTGAGCAAAGTGGAGCAGCAGGAAGACAGTCAACCTTACAAGGTTGTTGTGGGGTTTAAATGAGATGGTCCCTGGCAAATGCTTAGTACACTACCTGACACAGAATAAGCCCTCCATACGTGTTAGTTAGTTACTATTGTTTTGTTTTTGAGATGGAGTTTCACTCTTGTTGCCCAGGCATGAGTGCAATGGCGTGATCTTGGCTTACTACAACCTCCGCCTCCTAGGTTCAAGCGATTATCCTGCCTCAGTCTCTCAAGTAGCTGGGATTACAAGCATGTACCACCATGCCCAGCAAATTTTGTATTGTTAGTAGAGATGGGGTTTCTCCATGTTGGTCAGGCTGATCTCGAACTCCTGACCTCAGGTGATCCATATGCCTCAGCCTCCCAAAGTGCTGGGATTACAGGCATGAGCCACCACGCCCGGACAGTTACTATTGTTACTGATTAGTTACTATTGTCATCAGCATCGTGGCCATCATCTTTTGAAGAAGTTTATTGAAGAAGCCTGTGACTGACAGTGTAACTTCAAGTAGGCTGACTTGATGGAATGGGCTGCTTCATTAAGTGTGTCAACGTCCAAAGAGGCACTTTCAGTTAAATGACTAGAGATGACTCTGTAAGGTTGATCCTTCTGAAGGCTTTTGAGTCCCTACTGGACAGCAGAGCTTCCCCATCTAAGCTACTGCCTCAAAAGCCCACATGCTATTATTGCCATGACCAGATGAGGATCTGGGCCAAGCCAAGCCAGGGCACATTAGCCGAGAATGGTGTTATGAAAGGCTAGGGTTGTGGGCTTCACAGTTCTAGGACTCCAAACATTCACCATGAATCATCTCATTTATTAATTTTTTAATTTTTTACAGACAGGGTCTCACTCTGTCACCCAGGCTGGAGTGTAGTGGTCTGATCATGGCTCACTGCAGCCTCCACCTTCTGGGCTCAAGCAACCCTCCTGCCTCAGCCTCTCCAGTAGGCAGGGATTACAGGCATGCACTACCATGCCTGGTTAATTTTTTTTAAGAGACAGGGTCTCACCGTGTTGCCCAGGCTGGCCTTGAGCTCTTGGCCAAGCAATCCTCCCACCTCAGCCTCCAAAAAAGTGCTGGGATTATAGATGTGAGCCTCTTATTTAAATTCCACAACAGCCTTAGGAGGCTGATTTTGTTGTACTGCCATAGGGTTCCTTGAATTCTGCTGGCTTGCAAGACACTCTTCAGGAGGGTAAATTTAATAGCTACTTTTTTTTTTTTTAAAGAGGTGGGGTCTCCCTGTGTTGTCCAGGCTGGTCTCAAACTCCTGGGCTCAAAGTGATCCTCCTGCCTCAGCCTCCCAAAGTGCTGGGATTACAGGCATGAGCTACCCTGCCCAACAATAGCTACTTGTTAATTGTATGTAAGTCTCACCTTGTCAGTCAGGCTGCTGTCGCAGGCTGGGTGTGCCAGGAGCAGCCGCACCAGGTCTACGTTGCCATGGTGACAGGCCAGCATGAGGGCCGAGGATCCATCGTGGTCCTGCAGGTTGACATCTGCCTGGCAGCTAAGCAGCGCTTGAACCATGTCCTCCCTGTCGTGGCTGACTCCCAGCATCAGCGCAGTCTGGCCTCCCTGCATGCAGAGCCACAGGAGCGTGGTGAGGTGCTGCCAATGGGGAAGGACCCCCTCTCCAGCCTGAGTGTGCTCATCAGAGACTTCTCAAGAACACAGCCACTGATCTGAATCTCCTGCCCTTGGTATGGGACATAACCTTCTCTGCTTGGCAAAATTTTACTCTTTCATGACTAGTCAGATCCCACATCCTCTCTAAAGCCTTCTCTAACTCCCCAGGCACAGGATTCATAACACAGCACTCACCACTTAGCATTGCAACTTGTCAACTTCTCTTTCTCATGGATTGTGACATTGTTGATGGCAGCGACTAAGTGTTTTTGTCCCTGTCTCCCCAGTGCCTAGCACCAAGAATGTGCTGATAAATGTTGAATGATGGAACACATGAAGGTTGAACACAAGCATCATGGCTTCTTACTGCCTGCCCCAGACTGACTGTCTCCAAGAAGGCTTTGTCTGCTCAATGCCTCTGAAATTTTCAGTTTAAGGATATCCAGAACGCTCTTCCCTCAACACAGTCTCTGGTTGCAGGTCCTGTGGTCATTTCTAATCTATAGACACTGACAGTAATCTAGGGCATTTCTGTTATCACTGGTGGACGCAGCAATGAGCTGGAATCAGAAAGCAAGTCCAAACTCTAGTTGTGCTGTTTCCTCATGCATGATTCAGGCCATGTCACTGTCTTCCTTGATTCTTGGTTTTTCTTCTCTTTCTCTTTTAAAGATGGGGTCTTGCTGTGTTACCCAGGCTGGAGTGCAGTGGCACAATCACAGCTCATTGCAGTATCAATCTTCCAGGATCAAGTGATTCTTCCACCTTAGCCTCCCAAGTAGCTGAGCTCACAGGCATGTGTCACTCACTACACCTGGCTAGTTTTTTACTTTTTGTAGAAATGGGGTCTCACTATGTTGCCCAGGCTGGTCTTGAACTCCTGAGCTCCAGTAATCCTCCTGCTTTGGTCTCCCAAAGTGCTGATATTACAGGTGTGAGCCATTGTACCAGCTGGTTTTTCTTCTCTTAAAAATTAATATGACAATTGAGGCCAGGTGCAGTGGCTCACGCCTGTAATCCCTGCACTTTGGGAGGGCAAAGCAAGTAGATCACTTGAGGTCAGGAGTTTGAGACCAGCCTGGCCAACATGGTGAAACCCCATCTCTACTAAAGAAAAAATATAAAAATTAGCTGGGCATGGTGGTGGGCAACTGCTACTCGGGAGGGTGAATCAGGATAATTGCTTGAACCTGGGAGGCAGAGGTTGCAGCGAGCTGAGATTGTGCCACTGCACTCTAGCCTGGGTGACAGAGCAAGATCTGTCTCAAAAAAAAATTTTTTTTTTTTACTAGAGATGAGGTTTCTCCATGTTGGCGAGGCTGGTCTCAAACTCCTGACCTCAGGTGATCCGCCTACTTCGGCCTCCCAAAGTGCTGGGATTAAAGGCATGAGCCACCGCATCTGCCAATTTTTTTTTTTTAATAATATAACAATGATTTATCCTGTGTATCTCACAGAGCTTTTGTGGGAATCAAGTGAGATAAAGGATTTAAATATAATAATGTACAGTAGTAATTTTTCTGATTACAAATTAACCATCATTTCCCATTTTTCACAGATTTTATTATATATACTATATGTGTGTGTGTATGTGTATAATTTTTTTTTTGAGACAGAATCTTGCTCTATCACCCAGGCTGGAGTGGAGTGGCACAATTGCGACTCACTACAACCTCTGCCCACCATGCTCAAGTGATCCTGTTACTTCAGCCTCCTGAGTAGCTGTGACCATAGGCGTGTGCCACTACATCTGGCCAATTTTTGTATTTTTTGTAGAGACGGGGTTTTGCCATGTTGCCCAGGCTGATCCTGAACTCATGGGCTCAAGTACGCCACCCACCGTGGCCTCCTGAAGTGCTAAGATTGCAGGCATGAGTCACCAGGCCTGACCCTGTGTATATTTCTTTCTTTCCTTTTTTTTTTTGAGATGGAATTTCACTCTGTCACCCAGGCTGGAGTGCAGTGGTGTGATTTCAGCTCATTGCAACCTCCGCCTCCTGGGTTCAAGCGATTCTTCTGCCCCTCAGCCTCCTGAGTAGCTGGGAATACAGGCGTGCACCACCACACCTGGCTATTTTTTGTATTTTTAGTAGAGATGGGGTTTTCCCATGTTGCCCAGGCTGGTCTTGAACTCCTGAGCTCAAGTAATATACCTGCCTCGGCCTTCCAAATTATAGGCATGAGCCACTTCACCCAGCCCCTATGTATATTTCTTTCTTCCTTTTTTTTTTTTTGGACAGGGTCTTACTCTGTTGTCCAGGCTGGAATACAGTGGTGCCATCTTGGCTCACTGCAACCTCCACCTCCTGGACTCAAGCAATCCTCCTACCTCAGCCTCCTGGGTAGCTGGGAATATAGGCATCCATCACTCTGCCCAGCTAATTTTTGTATTTTTTAGTAGAGACAGGGTTTCACCATGTTGGCTAGGCTGGTCTTGAACCCCTGACCTCAAGCGATCTGCCCAACTCGGCCTCCTGAAGTGCTGAGATTACAGGCATGAGCCTCTGCTCCCGGCCCTATGCATATTTCTATAGTCCTCTCATCCAGCTGTATTATATTTTACCCTCATGGTTTTCATGGGTTCCAGGCTGGTCTCTGATGGAACCCAGAAATCTCTTCGTAAGACTGAAAAATAAGGCAAGAACTATGTTCTGTCTCCTTTTGAATCCCCTGAGGCCCCAAAAGCACTATCTTACATGTAAAAAGTGTTGAGGACACATCTGCTGATGTGTTGACTGATTAGAACTCCAATCTGCAGTCACTGGTGGATTATGCTTCCCTGCTCAGACGCTGGAGATTAGAGAACAAGAAGTGGGTTTGGAATCAGAAAAATCTTGACTCTGCCACTTATTACCTGTGTGACCGCAGGCAAGTTAAGCTCTCCATGACTTTTCCCGATTTGGTAAAGTGGGAACAATTAGTGGTATTACCTGTCCGATGGGGTTGTGGTGAGACCACGTGCTTAGCATGTGCTAGCCAAGGGTTAGCTATGATTGTCGTTAAGAGGCTTAGAGAGTGTCTGGCAAATGGCTCAGCATGTAGTAGGTGCTTAGCACGTGGGAATGTGTTATTAGATGTGTTGTTTCCCCATTACCCTGGAACACAGGCAGATCTTTCCAGAGAAGCCTATTTGCTTTTTTGGTTTGCATTTACTCAGCCCTGAAGTAATGGTTGTTTACTGGACTATCCAGACCACAAGGTTTCCAGAACCCTCTTTCCAACTGTCCTTAAAGCCAGATGACATATGCTGATGGTCCTCATATCTGCCTCTGCCTGACACATCCTCATCATCCTCCCAGTCCCATTCAATATAATTTAATTCAATGAGCATTTATAGGGTGCTACTATACGCCACCGCCCTGACCCTGGGGTCCAGAGAGAAGCAGCTTGTTCCTAGGAAACTCCCAATGTATTCCCATTTAACCTGGTACCTCCACCTTTCTTCACAGTTAAGGCCCAGGGGGAGCTAAAGGGAATGGCTGCAGCTATGCTCCTTTGGTGACCCGGGATGAGTCCAAGGATGAGGGCAAGGGTGCCCTCCTACAGCATCAGTTTCTTCTCTGTACAAAGAAGAGGGTGATTTTGATCCTCTTGCAAGCATCCCCTCTTACAAAAGTGCCAATTTAGAAAATAATTAACATATTTATGGGAAACATGAGTTAAATGAACCATTAGCTATATTGAGTCTTATGGAACAGGAGTTGCAGGTGAGTAGAATACCTTGAAAACCAGAAAGTAATCTACAAATATTTAGTTTCCAGCCGTCACTAGGATGGCTATTGGATGAAGTACATAACGTGACTTTGCCATCAGGTTAGGCTACTATCTGCAATCACTCTGGGGGAGTGTGGGACAGTGGAGCTTAATATATTGCTAGCAGTCCATTTTCCCTGAGTCTCTCTCTTTTCCACATACCTTGTGAGTAAAGCACACCACAATCTGTCCTTTTGTTTAGATTATCTTTTTAAGGATGTTTATATAGTGAACAGTCTTGGAAGCTAGAGAGAGTGTCTTCTTGGGAGAAAAGGGCAGGCGGGCTTACTGTCCATTATCAAAGCTTCAGGTTCGCTATGCTCAGGGTCCTCTCCTGCAACACAGCCCACTCCGTGCTCAGCTTCCTGGCCCTCCTCACACTGCCCTGTGGGTACCGGGATTTGGGCAATGCTGGTACTGTGGCTACTGCTTCGGCTGAGGGTAATACATGATCCTTTGTCTCAGGCACAGAAGTCTCATGCGTCTGCCAGCATCCACAAAATTGCTACAGGCTACCTTGTTAGGTTTAACATGGGGTAAACCTAACAAGGTTGAGAACGTCACAGTTCTCAACAGTTACCTAATCATAACTCCAGGGGAAAGAAGAGTTAAACACACTCCATTCATTCCTGCATGGTCAAAAAATGGGCAAATGACATTTTGAGGAGTTCCCGTTGTTCCATATGGAGCCTCGTCTAACTGAAAGACTTTCTGGGTAAGGACCACGCCCCCACCCTGTGTTCTCAAGCAGAGGGTCCCGGAAAATGAACAGAGACATTCCAACCCTCTGCACTGCCTTATATACCTTTGCTGTCTTAAGATCCTTTTTGGAGCGAACCCCAATCAACTTCTACTTATTCACTCCATGAAAGATTCAGAGGCTGGGGTGGTAGCTCATGACTGTAATCTCAGCACTTTGGGAGGCCGAGGCAGGTGGATCACCTGAGGTCAGGAGTTCAAGACCAGTCTGGCCAACATGGTGAAATCCCGTCTCTACAAAAGTACAAAAATGGCTAGGCACAGTGGCTCACACCTACAATCCCAGCTCTTTGTGAGGCCAAGGTGGGTGGATCATGAGGTTAGAAGTTCAAGACCAGCCTGGTCAAGATGGTGAAACCCTGTCTCCCTAAAAATACAAAAATTAGCTAGGCATGGTGGTGGGTGCCTGTAATCCCAGCTACTAGGGAGGCTGAGACAGAGAATTGCTTGAACCCAGGAGGTGGAGGTTGCAGTGAGCCAAGTTTGCGCTATTGCATTCCAGCCTGAGTGACAGAGCAAGTCTCCGTGTCAAAAAAAAAAAAAAAAGTACAAGAATTAGCCAAGCATGATGGGGGGATGCCTGTAGTCCCAGCTACTCTGGACGCTGAGGTGGAAGAATTGCTTGAACCTGGGAGCCAGAGGTTGCAGTGAGCCAAGATTGCGCCATTGCACTCCAGCCTGGGCAACAGAGTGAGACTCCCTCTCAAAAAAAAAAAAAAAAAAAAAACACACACACACACACACACACACACAAAAGTGAAAGATTCAGAGCACTCAGTCTTGGTTCAGTTTAGAAAGTTATCAGAGCTATCTAGAGCCACAAACAAAATGAGCTACTTGGTACAGCATGAGTTTCCTGACACTGGAGGTCCTAGAGTTGCAAACCTTCTGGTAGGATTTTGTAAAATCATAAGGGGTAGACGTAGGTGACCTTTAAGAGCTCTTCTGACCTAAGGCACAGGTGACCCAGTGAATTAGTGGAGCCCACATGTCCTGAATCCCTGGCTACTACCTTTGTGTAAGGCCCCACTGGTTCTTCACAACAACTGTTTTTCCCAGCCTGGCCCATGGCACTGCTCCTGCGGACTGGGGCATCAATTGTGTGTCTGGAAAGTATTACTCACGATTGTTGGTGCAGAGGTAAGGAAGATAGGAGTGTTTTCAGATCTGGTGATTTCAAGAGCTGAGGCAGCATACCAGGTTGATTGATAATGACCTGCAGAACTCTGTAATAACCCTCTGAGCTAAGCTGAGGCCTGGAAAGTAGGAATCCTCTTACCCCTAGGAATGCTGCTGTCTGCCCTGGCTATCCATACTTCCTCTCAGTCTGAGGACTTATGACCTTGTTGAAAGGCTTTGGGGTGATAGAGGTGAGAACTTCTTTAAAGGACTGGACCTCCAAAGACCCTAGTTAGTTGTCTATGGGTCGTGATCAAGGTGGCTCACCTATGAGGTCTCTATTAGAGTAGCCAACTAGCAAATGCCTTCTCAAGATGGTAACTGGGAATGTTGGTTCTAGAGGTTGCATCTGGATGGAATTTGCTCAGTTTCAGACTGGGACCTATAGTAGAAGTTCATCGACCTCTGTCCAAGGCTGGCTGGGTCTCAGGAGCCTATAAGGAAAACTGAACCAGGCTTTGCATGGATGCCATTTGGAGGTCCCAGCCTCCTTGGGTTAAAAGCTACATGGATCTGCATGGAATTTCTCACCCATTAGCAGAATAAAGCTGGGAGGTGCCCCCGCATTTACTGAAGAGGAGATCATGTTCATTCCACCCACCTGAGTAGCTTGAATGTTCACATTTCCTTCTCTTAAGAGCTTCCAGACCACAGCCATGTCTTCACTGGTCTCCGCGGAAGCCAAGGGAGTGATCATTACGGCAGTGTAGCCAGCTTTGTTCTGATGGTCCACGTTGCAGACGCCTGCAGGGAAGCAATGGGTGCTGGAATGGCTCCTGAGGAGCCAGGAGCCAGATTCCACTTTAGCCATTTCAATGGGACACTGCTTGTGGGTTAGAAGGCCACAGAATAGAGCAATGCTTTCCACAGGTGGAGCCCGTGGTTTACATTTGTAGCAGTCTTTAAAGCTGGTTACTTTTCTTGACAAGTTTTCTGAGGCTACCCAGCAAGGGAGTCCAAAACAAAGCCAGAGATGGCCAAAGGGCCAGTGGCCATGACTTCGTTTCCCAAACTGGAGCACAGGATGTTATTCCCATTTTATAGATGAGGACACTGAGGGCCAGAGAAGTTACATAATCCACTCATGAGAAGTGGGCGGGAAACACTCAGGTCTATCCGGCTCCGGAGCTCATCCCTCACCTGCCCCCATGTCTGGAATGCCACCCACGGCTGTGCGTTTTAGGTTTCACACTCACTAGCTCATGTTTGTGTGTAACTCTTAAACCAATGGCTGTGTTTGTAGGTCCTTTCTGAGGACCTAGGGGTCTACTGTGCCACGTACCAGAAGCATGAACAACACCGTGGGATAAACATGGGAAATCTTCTAGGAACAACCATCTCACTTGAAAAATGGAGGGAGAAAAAAATTCCACAATTTTTATATTAAAACAATTAAGAATTATACTTCACAATACAATGAAAACCTGACATTATTTGTTTACCTATTTATTTTCCTTGAGACAAGGTCTCACTCTGTCGCCTAGGCTGGAGTGCAGTGGTTCAGTCTCAGCTCCCACTGCAACCTCTGCCTCCCAGGTCCAAGTGATCCTCCCACCTCAGCATCTCAAGTAGCCTGTAGGTGCCCGCCACCATGCCTGGCTAATTTTTGTATTTTTAGTAGAGACAGGGTTTCACTGTGTTGGCCAGTCTGGTCTTGAACTCCTGACCTCAAGTGATCTACCTGCCTCAGCCTCCCAAAGTGCTGGAATTACAGGCATAAGTCTCTGGACCCAGCCAACAACCTGGTGGTGGTGGTGGTTGTTGCTGTTGTTGTTTTGAGACAGTCTCGCTCTGTTGCCCAGGCTGGAGTGCAATGGCTCGATCTCTGCTCACTGCAACCTCCGCCTCCCGGGTTCAAGCGATTCTCCTGCCTCAGCTTCCTGAATAGCTGGGACTACAGGCATGCACCACCATGCCCAGCTAATTTTTTTTTTAATGTATTTTTAGTAGAGATGGGGGTCTCACCACGTTGGCCAGGCTGGTCTCGAACTCCTGACCTCAAGCAATCTGCCTGCCTGGGCCTCTCAAAGTGCTGTGATTATTACAGGTGTGAGCCACTGCCCCTGACCAAACCTGGTATATTTTTAAGACTAAGTATAGCAAATGAGAATTCTTTTTTTTTTCCCTTTTTTTTTAAACCTTGGCATCTCGGCTGGGCGCGGTGACGCACACCTGTAATCCAAGCACTTTGGAGGCCAAGGCGGGCGGACCACCTGAAGTCGAGAGTTCAAGACCAGCCTGACCAACATGGTGAAACCCCATCTTTAAAAAAAAACAACAACAAAAAACCTTGGCATCTCCTTATTATTTTTTTTTAACGCACATCCTCACTGAAGAAGCAAATGAAATTCTAAAGAAAGTTCTGCTTTGTAGTCCTGAGGATATACATCCATATTCCTTTCCACCAAAGGAGAGGCAGGGGATCATCAAACATAGACTGATACCTGTTATGTAAATGAGCCTACCTCTCAAGGGCGATAGAAAAACCAAACGTCTTTGTAGTGTTGCTTATCTGAAAAATTTATGTTGCTTTTTTTTTGGGTAGGGGGACAGAGTCTTGCTCTGTCTCCCAGGCTGAGGTGAAATGGTGCGATCATGGCTCACTGCAGCCTCGACCCCCTGGGTTCAAGCAGTCCTCCCTTATGTAGCTCCTTTGGGCAACAGAAAAACAATTACAGTAAATCAAGTCACTTAGCCTTTCTTAGCATTTCCTCCTTAATAAAATGGGGATAACAACACAACCTAACTTGTAGAGTTATTGTGAAATGAATTGAGCTTATTTATTTATTCACTGGGACAGGGTTTGGCTCTGTTGCCTAGGCTGAGTGTGAGTGCAGTGGCGTGATCTCACTGTAAGCTCTACCTACCGAGCTCAAGTACTCCTCCCACCTCAGCCTCCTGAATAGCTGGAACTGCAGGTGTGTGTCACCATGCCCTACTATTTTTTGTGTGTTTTTTATAGAAACAGTGTTTCACCATGTTGCCCAGACTGGTCTCAAACTCCTGGGCTCAAGCCATCCACCCACTTTGGCCTCCCTAAGTACTAAGATTACAGGCATGAGCCGCTGTGCCCAGCCTAATAGATTTAAAGCACTTAAACAAGCCTGTCCAACCCGCAGTCCAGGACAGCTTTGAATGTGGCCCAACACAAATTTATAAAGTTTCTTAAAACATTGTTTTTAGCTCACCGGTTATCATTAGTGTTAGTGTATTTTATGTGTGGCCCAAGACAATTCTTATTCTTCCAATGTGACCCAGGGACATCAAAGATTGGACATCCCTGACTTAGAAACATGGCTAGTACACAGTAAACACTCAATAAGAGTTCACTGTTATTACTATTATTGTCCAGAATGATATATATTTTTTTTAAGATGGAATCTCACTCTGTTGCCCAAGCTGGAGTGCAATGGCGCTGTCTCGGCTCACTGCAACTTCTGCCTCTCGGTTTCAAGTGATTCTCCTGCCTCAGCTTCCTGAGTAGCGGGGATTATATGCACCTGCAACCATACCCAGCTAATTTTTGTTTTTATTTTTAGTAGAGAGGGGGTTTCACCATGCTGTCCAGGCTGGTCTCAAACTCCTGACCTTAGGCGATCCACCCGCTTTGGCCTCCCAAAGTGCTGGAATTACAAATGTGAGCCATCATGGCCGACCCAGAATGATATTCTTTTAAAGTTTAAGTATTCATTGTAAAAATCTGGTTTATGAAAAAATGTCAATTAGGGCTATTTGCAAGTTCTATGCAAGTGGAAAAAAGCAACATTTGTTTGATATTCCCTCCACCCCACAATTTTTCAAACAATTTTTCAGAAATGTGCTATGTTAACACGAGGCCATCAGTGGAGACAGAGGCATCAGTCTGCCTCATTTATCAGCAGTTTTCCCTCAAGCTCCTTGAACCACTGCCATGAGCCAGCAGGCGATGAAAGCTAAATAACAACTCCATGCATCACCTCATAGCTCTGTCCTGATACAGAAGCGAACATTTGCACTGCCTTGTGCAAATAAAATTTTTAAAATTTCTATCCCTTGACTATTTTATGTTTGCTTTTAAGATGTGTAAAGGAGGCCAGGTGTGGTGGCTCACTCTTGTAATCCCAGCACTTTAGGAGGCCAAGGCGGGTGGATCATGACACCAGGAGATTGAGACCATCCTGGCCAACATGGTGAAACCCCATCTCTACTAAAAAAAAAAAAAAAAAAAAAAAAAAAAAAAATTAGCGGGTCATGGTGGCGTGTGCCTGTACTCCCAGCTACTCAGGAGGCTGAGGCAAGGGAATCGCTTGAACCTAGGAGACAGAGGCTGCAGTGAGCCGAGATCACACCACTAGACTCCAGCCTGAGTGACAGAATGAGACTATGTCTCAAAAAAAGAAAAAAAAGTGTAAAGGAGCCTCAGAAACATGATTTTTAGCTCTCTAGAAACATGATTTTTAGTTTAGTAGAATGAGGTCTGATGCCTCCCCAGAGGCTCAGAAAAGGGCCTAAAAGGGGCTAAGGACCCAGGACATTATTTATTTGTTTATTTATTTATTATTATTATTATTATTTTTTTTTTTTTTTTGAGTCTCACTCTTGTTACCCAGGCTGGAGTGCAATGGCGCGATCTCGGCTCACCGCAACCTCCACCTCCTGGGTTCAGGCAATTCTCCTGCCTCAGCCTCCTGAGTAGCTGGGATTACAGGCACGCACCACCATGCCCAGCTAATTTTTTTGTATTTTTAGTAGAGACGGGGTCTCACCATGTTGACCAGGATGGTCTTGATCTCTTGACCTCGTGATCCACCCGCCTCGGCCTCCCAAAGTGCTGGGATTACAGGCTTGAGCCACCGCACCCGGCCCTATTTATTATTTTTGAGATGGAGTTTCACTCTGTTGCCCAGGTTGGAGTGCAGTGGTGTGATCTTGGCTCACTGTAACCTCTGCCTCCTGGGTTCAAGCAATTCCCCTGCCTCAGCCTCCCAGGTAGCTGGGATTATAGGCATGTGCCACCATGCCTGGCTAATTTTTGTACTTTAAGAAGAGATGGGATTTCACCATATTGGCCAGGATGGTCTTGAACTCCTGACCTCAGGTGATCCACCTGCCTTGGCCTCCCAAAGTGCTAGGATTACAGGTGTGAGCCACCGCATCCTACCAGGATCCAGGACTTTACCACAGATGCTTCAGAGCAGCCATCAGGCAGCAAAGCCAACCCTCCCTGGAGGTGACAGAGGAGCGAGGCTCTCACCAGAGCATCCTCTGACTCAATATGCCCTGCAAGGGCATTTGGCAAAATGAAGGATGCACCAGTTGGGATTAAGCTGGCAGAGGTGTACTCTGGCTCTATTCTCAATAATAATGAGTCACTTCCATACAGCCCTTTACAGTTTATAATGTTTTTTTCTGGACGCTTGACGACTGCCTCTAAGGACAGCCCAGGTTTGGGACTGTGACAGATCCGTCATCCTCAACATCTCTTCTACAGATGACAGAAAGTAATGACTCTGTCAACCCATTCTCCCCAACCCCCTTCTTACTTTACCTTTATGGCTATTTAGCTATTTCACTATGTTAAAGGGAAAAGCTTCCAGACCACTTTAAAGTTGATGAGTATTAACTGGATTCTTCACATAAGCAGATATTTATAACACCCAAATTTTAGTTCTTTCTTCTCTGTCCTGGCCTGGCCCACCCAGAAACTTCTAACAGGCTGCAAGTCTATGCGCTACTTAAAGACAAGGGCCATACATTACTGGTCTTTGGATTCTTCACGCACATAATGGGTGTTTCCAAAGTCTCACAGTGTCCCAGAAGCCTAGATTGTGGTAGTAGAAAAAGCCCAGATTCGGAGGGTGACACATCTCAGTTTGAATATGGATTAGCTTCTTACAGGCTCTGTGACCTTGACTGCGTTACCTGACATGTCAGCCTCAATTTCCTCACTTGGAAAAGGCAATTAAGATCTGCTTCACAATTCCTGCAAGGATTGTACACGACAGTGTATGTATATCACACTAAGCCCAGTGTCTGGGATGAGGATAACACTGAAAAAGCAGTGGCTGCTGTTATTCACGTACTACACTGACACCCCTAACACTAAACACAGTAACAGAACACAGGGCCGTGCCCCACTGAATTATGTGCCTTTCTCAATTAATCTACCATTTTGATGGTATCCGTGCATCCATGAAGAACCAAAATCAATAACATCAGCTCACTGCTAGCTATAATTTAATCTTCTTTTGATGGTGTGTAAATCAGAAACAACTTCAGGCTGTCATTATGTACATTGCCTTTCCCATTCAGCTGAAGAGACTCAAAGCTGCTTAGCAGAATTTTGAAGACTTGGAGGTTTACTGGAATTTAACCTAGCTCCCAAGAGTCATCCATCCCTCATTCATCTAACAGACATTTTTACTCAACACCTACTAGGAACCAGGAACTGGTCTAGGTGTTGGGGAAACAGACAGGAACAAGGCAGACAGGCCCCTTTTGAGTGAATTAACATTCTGTTGGGTAGAAATGAAAAGCAAAGAGTGTCTCAAGAAAGAAAGAGAATGCTCCCTTAGAGATAGATGGGGGCAGGCACTTTAGAGAGGCACCCAGAAGTCTTCTAAGGAGGTGACATTTGGGCTGTGACTTGAATGATGAGAAGGAGCCAGTCACAAGAAGAACATCAGGGGGAAGAGTCCAGGTGGAAGGTAAATACAGAAATCCCAGGAGGGAATGACCTTGGTGAGTGAGGCCAGCGTGGATGGAGTGGAGGGAAGGGGGAGAATGTGGCGGCAACAGAGACTGCCTGGGCAGGTGGGAGCCAGGGAAGGCAGAGTCCTGAAGGCCAGGCCGAAGAAGCCACCTCCTACGCTAAGAGCAATACGAGGCCACAGGAGAGATTTTAGCCAGACAGGACCGGAGTTGGGGAAACTCAGACTTTTGATGTCCATTTAAATCCCCACCTCAGGCCTCCTAAAAGAAGGGGTACGGATGTTGCATATGCTCCACCTCCTCGACACCAGAAAAAGAGCAATGGGACTGACTTTTCTTTTTTCTTTTTTTTGAGACCATGTCTTGCTCTGTCACCCACTCTGGAGTGCAGTGGCATGATCACAGCTCACTGCAGCCTCAACTGCCTGGATTCAAGCGATCCCTTCCCTCAGCCTCCTGAGTAGCTGGAACCACAGGCATGTACCATCGCGCCTGTCTAATTTTTGTATTTTTGGTAGAGATGGGGTTTCATTATGTTGCTCAGGCTGGTCTTGAACCTCTGAGCTTAGGCAATTTACCTGTGTCAGCCTCCCAAAGTGCTATGATTATAGGCGTGAGTCACTGCGCCTGCCCCAGTATTGACTTTAAACCCCAGTAGTATACTTAGTCATTGGGTCATCTAGGGCAAGTTTGCTAACTTTTCTGAATGTCACTTTCATTGTCTATAAAGAAGGATAATCATCCTATTCTTTTTTTTTTTTCCCCAAGGAGTCTCTCTATTCCCCAGGCTGGAGTGCAGAGGCATGATCTCCGCTTCCCAGGTTCAAGCGATTCTCCTGCCTCAGCCTCCCGAGTAGCTGGGACTACAGGCATGTGCCATCACGCCCAGCTAATTTTTGTATTTTTAGTAGAGACTGGGTTTCACCATGTTGGCCAGGATGGTCTCAATCTCTTGACCTCATGATCTGCCCACCTTGGCCTCCCAAAGTGCTGGGATGACAGGCCTGAGTCATCGCGTCCCACCAATCATCCTATTCTAATAATAAATTTTTATTATTAAATGAGTTAGCCCATGCTAAATATTTAGCAGTAGGCCGCATCTGTGGGGATCATTTGGGGTTTATGCCTTTGGTATGTGCCCTCCTAAATACCCCCAGACGGCCTCCCTAAACTCATGGATGACATCTGACTGGGGCGCGTGCACTTCCGCTCAGCCCCATCACACACCCATCTTTGTTTGACTGTTAACTACCCTTTCCAGTCTGTAACCCTGATTCTACTCTCGCTTTCCTGAGAAGATCAAGGCCATCTGAGGCCCGTGGCCTCCACCTCCCTACTCTCCTCAACATCTCTGTGCACTGTTACCCACTTTCTCCTTTTTTTACTTCCATCTCAGAGAAATGAATAGCCCAGCGTCTTGCCTCAGCTGCCCTCACCCACCTCTGCGGTGGAGTCCAGGCTTTCCTGACTCCCCCTACACCCTGCTTTGCCAATGGCTTCTCTCCTTTGTATCTTTCACCTCTCTCCTTCTCTCTGTCTTTGATTCTGCCTGTCAGTCTCTATCTCTCTCCCTTTTTCTCTCCCTGTCTCTCTCCCTTTTTCTATCTGTCTCTGTCTCTCTCTTCCTCTCCATCTCTCTGTCTGTCTCTCTGTCTCTCATTCCCTGTCTCTGTCCCCTACCTTCTCTGTTCCTCTTCTTTCTTGGATTCTTCTTCTCAGTCAAAAAATACGTTCAGATCGTCTCTCCTCAAACAAACACACAAGACCAACTCTCCGTAGGCTCTCCCACCGCCTTCAGCCGAGACTCTCCATCACTGCCCTCCCCAACCCAGGCGCTTTGCTCCTTCCATTCTGCTAGCCGGTTTCCTCCCAAGATGCCCCTAAAGCAGCTCTCTCCAAAGTCACCAGTGGCACCCCCTCGTCCCCTCCATCTGCCAAACCCAGGCATCATCCTTCAGGGACCCTGCAGAATCTGACACAGTTGACAATCTTTGTTCTTCATGGGCTGTCCTTCCCCATCAGCCACGATCCTCTTATTTCTTCTAGTTGTTACACAACTCTGTCTGGGTCTCCACTGCTGGCATGCTCCCTCTCTCTCTCTCTCTCTCTTTCTCTCTCTCTCTCTCTCTCTCTGCATAGGATAACCAAGGGCAAGACAGGCCCCCTCCCCTAACGGCCTCATTGCATGTGCTCTAGCAGGTCCCACCCAAAGCTCTGTTGCCCTTTCATTTTACATCTGGAATTCTCAATAGCCTTTGCATAGCTCCACAGAGATGATCCACTGGAAACTAAAAATCTGCTCCAAACTGAAATATCCTTTCTGCTTCCCCCACATATGCTCCTTCTCCTGCAGCCCATGTTCTTCTCAACTATCCAGGCTCAACAGAGAGCTCCAACTCATCTCACCGGTTGGGCGCTACCTTCCCAATGGTCTTATTTATTTATTTATTTTTTTATTTTTATTGAAACAGGGTCTTACTCTGTCCCCCAGCCTAGAGTGCAGTGGCACAATCTTGGCTCACCACAACTTTCGCCTCCCAGACTCAAGCGATTCTCCTGCCTCAGCCTCCTGAGTAGCTGGGATTATAGGCATGGGTCACTACCACCCAGCTAATTTTTGTATTTTTAATAGAGACAGGGTTTCATCCTGTTGGCCAGGCTGGGTTTGAACTCCTGACCTCAAATGGTCCACCCGCCTTGGCCTCCCAAAGTGCTGGGATTACAGGCATGAGCCACCATGCCTGGCCTCCCAGTGGCTTTTTGCTGTTCGGGTCCTACCATCCTCACCTGCTGCAAGCCCTCACTACCTCTCTGTGGACCTCTGCAACGGCCTCCTGTCTGCCCTACCACCTCCTCTCCTGCTCCCATCACTAACCCACCTGTACTGTCAAATGACTCTTCTTAGAGAATTCCCCTGGTTATGGAGTTTCCTACAAAAAACCCGCACTGACTTCCTGGGATCTTCCAAGCAGCGTTCAGCCTGGCACTCTAGGTCCTCCATTTCTCCATGCGGTGGCTCTAACTCTCTCTTCCAACCTTCCCATCCCATCCAGACTAGGAGCTTTCTGGTGTCCAGGCATTTTCCCCTGTCTGACCTCCATGGAGTTCCTTCTGCCTGGAACACTGCCTACTGGAGCCCTACCTGCTGCAGTGCACCTTTGCCGCTCTCTGAACTAGATGTGCTCTCATTTCAGTTCCTAAATCACATTTTTCATCTCTCTCTCTCTTTTTTTTTTTTTTTTTTTTTTTTGAGATGAAGTCTCACTCTGTCACCCAGGCTGGAGCACAGTGGCATGATATCAGCTCACTGCAACCTCCACCTCCCGGGTTCAAGCAATTCTCCTGCCTCAGCCTCCCGAGTAACTGGGACTACAGGCCTATGCCATCATGCCTGGCTAATTTTTTTGTATTTTTAGTAGAGGTGGTATTTCACTGTGTTAGCCAGGATGGTCTTAATCTCCTGACCTCATGATCTACCTGCCTCAGCCTCCCAAAGAGCTTGGATTACAGCTGTGAGCCACCCGCGCCCGGCCCTCCATCTGTCTTCCATGAGCTATCATCTGGCTACATCCCAATTGCTCGGCTGTTAGCAACCAGGAAGTAGAGGGCTTACCTGGCTCACCTTTGCATCCCTGGTAGTAGCCAGTATGAACCTCATGGGTAGTCAATTAATATCTGATGAAGGATGAATGAACCAAGTTGAGTCAAATTAGTCAAATGAAGCCATGACCTTTGTTAAAAAGTATCTTCTAAAGACAGGAAAATGCCATCTTCCCTAAAGGCAATATGGGACAACTCTGGAGCTGGACAGACTGACTGAATACAAAACCTGACTCTACCCTTTACCAGCACTGTAACCTGAGCAAGTTTACAACTCTTGAGCCTCAGTTTCCTTAGCTGCAACATTAGAACAATACCCACAACACAGGAATGCTGTGAAGAACAAAGGGGGCAAACACAGGTAAAATGGAGTAGTCCAGTTCCTGGAACACAGAGGGAACTTTAAACAGGGAAGCATTTCCTTGCTAGAAAGAAATGTGGTACAAGAATTGCTCTTCAAGTCATTCTATCAAAAAGACACCTAGATTTGTATGCTATCGCAGCACAGTTCACAACTGCAAAGACATGGAATCAAACCAAGTGCCCATCAACCGATGAGTAAAGAAAATGTTTTACACACACACACACACACCATGGAATACTACTCAGCCCATAAAAAAGAACAAAATAATGTATTTTGCAGCAACTTGGATGGAACTGGAGGCCATTATCCTAAGCGAAGTAACTCAGGAATGAAAAACCAAATACTGCATGTTCTCATTATAAGTGGGAGCTAAGCCACAGGCACACTGAGACATACAGAATGGCATAATGGACAATTGTACCGGAGACTCAGAAGAGGGGAGGGTGGAAGGGGCTGAGGAATGAGCCTATTTGGTACCATGTACACTATTTGGGTGATGGGTATACTACAAGACCAGACTTCACTCTACAATTCATCTATGTGACCAAACCACTTGTACCTCTAAAGCTATTGAAATTTTTGAAAAAAATTTTTTTAAATTGCCCTGTCCTTCAAGGAGGGACCCAGACTGTATGAATGCAACCACTTCTGACCTGTCTCCAGTAGCAGCTTCACGATGGAGAAGTTGGAGTGGGACACACTGTAGTGAAGAGCCGTGTTCCCATTGCGATCCGCCAAGTTGACAAGCAGCTGCAGGAAGTGTGGGGAGTGAGGCTGGACCTCGCGGAGGTAGGCGGCCACCACGGCAGGGCTCGATGACTTCCGGCTGGAGACGCGGAACCACTCTTGACTGATGGTGTTCAGGCTTTGCCTCTGAAACCCCAAAAGAGACCAATTCCAAGAGGTTCCATGGCCAGCAAAGGTTCCTCCCTTACACAAGGAAAGCCGGCTTTGGCCTCTGTCCCTTCAGCTCCCTCCAGCTCACCATGTGACTTATTCCTGAAAGGCTCAGAGCTGGTGGGGTTAGGAATGCAGCAACATACTTTGTACTTGTGCAATCGCTCCCCTCTGGGAGTGGAAACGAGGATTGGGAGGATAGCGTAGTAACCACTAACAAGGTACTTAACTGGAGACAGTTTGAATCTGCGGGAAGTTCAGCTCATACCCCCGCTAAGAAGTTTAGCTCACACCCCCAGTATGCTCACAATTACAAAGGCCCTCTCCTTCCCGCTCACACAGCCAGCTCACACTGACCTTGCCCCAGACTCTACCAGGACTCCTGCGTGTTTTTAACAGGCATAGCTGGAAAATCGCAACATCTTACTAATGGGAAACATGCATGTGAAGACAAACAACATCCCCAAATGTATGCTTGAAATAAAACCCAAACAGGTGTGCTTGACATGTTTGGCTTTTAAGCTTTGCAAGGACCTTGAGAGTAAGTGGTTTAACAGCCCACGGCAGACCCTGCTAACTGTAGCATTCAGCTCCTCTGGGACCACGAACGAGAAGCGTTCCAGAGCCAATGACATCAACTCTGTGTGTGACATGACCTCAGTGTTTAAAGGATATTTACCTAACAGGGAGGAGAAGCTATTGGGAAGTGATTATGATAAATGACTTCATACTCATGCCGGGAAGAGTCCCGGACTTGGAGTCGCTAAATCAGTGTGACCTGGTTTAATCCCTGGCTCAGCCGTGTGAACTTGGAAGTCATACAATCTTTTGGAACTTTACTTATCCTATCACAAAATGGGAGTAAAAGGGGACTAGCCCTTTACCTTCCATAGCTCTACAGAGTGAGGTCCTTACACAACCTGCTTTTTCCTCAAAGGTCAGGGCAAGGGAGACGGTATCCTGCGCTTTGATTCTAACATGGGTGTGGTTCCAGGCTTGTATATCCTCTGATCACTTTTCTAGAGCAGAATTCATGGAATCTTTTGTGGTTGAAACACTTTTATAAATCAGAGTATCTCCTTTACCCATGGAATCTTCCAGAAAATCTGGAGAAAGATCCTAATATTAAGAAACAGAAGGGTGATTTTTTTTTTCTGAGATAGAGTCTCACTCTGTGGCCCAGGATGGAGTGCAATGGTGCGATCTCAGCTCACTGCAACTTCCATCTCCTGGGTTCAAGCGAGTCTCCTGCCTCAGCCTCCCAAGTAGCTGGCATTACAGTCATGGGCCACTATGCCCAACTAATTTTTATATTTTTAGTAGAGATGGGGTTTTGCCATGTTGGTGGGTCTCAAACTCCTGACCTCAGCTGATCCACCTGTCTCAGCCTCCAAAAGTGATAGGATTATAGGCATGAGCCACCAAGCCTGGCTGAGTGGTGAACTTTGAATGAAGAACTAAGAAAGACTTTAGTTTGATAATTCAATTAAGAATAAGTGACAGGAGTTTTGATCAACATCCTCATCATATATTTGTTCTTTCTTCTTCTTCTTCTGTTTTTGAGACAGGATGTCATTCCAACGCTGAGGCTGGAGTGCAGTGGTGCAATCACAGCTCACTGCAGCCTTGACCTTTGGGGCTCAGGTGATTCTCCCACTTCAGCTTCTGATTAGCTGGGACTCCGAGCGCATGCCACCATGCCAGGCTAATTTTTTGTATGTTTTTTTTGTAGAGACAGGGTTTTGCCACATTGCCCAGGTTAGTCTCAAAGTCCTAGGCTCAAGCGATCTGCCCGCCTCAGCCTCCCCAAGTGCTAGGATTACAGGCGTGAGCCACTGCACCCGGCCCTACATATTGGTTCTTTAGAAAACAACAACAGCTAAGATATAACAAAAACGAGCTGGGTAAGTAATAAACCTGATGAATTGATTGTTTTTACTTCTAGGGGTCTTTTGCAAAGGAGAGCAAAACAGCTTTTAAAAATGCTTATGGGTTGTTCCACCATGGGTCTTACAACTGCTCTCATAACTTGGGAAAATGTGCCAATATCCCTTGATTATGAGTAGAATCTCTATTAGTTTAAATCTCTGTAGGCCATGAAGGTGTGAAGGAGCAAATGCGTATTTTCTTGTTTTCGGTCTCTCAGCCCAGAAGTGCACTTCAAGAAAAACAGTCATGACTACAGAATTCAACGTCAGGGTTTAGGGGAATGGAAGCATGCCCTCCACCACCTTCATTTTATTGATGAAGAAACAGAGGCCCTGAGCATGGAACTGACTTGCCCAATATCTCCCAGGTGAGGTCCTGGGAATAGAACCTTCAGATCTCATTCCACATGTTTTTCCCATTCTGCCCACAGTCCTCTCAAACCACAGGGTTTGTGAGCCTAAGCCACAGAGTTTGATGACAGACACTTGTGGTGCATTGCCTAATGACTCATGGGAGGTGACTCTGAGTCCCGGCCTGCTTTCTTGTGCATATCCATGGGTTCCACATCCTCAGCGTGACCCACCTCTGCAGGCTGCAGTGATTGGGTGAAGGAGAGAACACCCAGAGGAAAGGGGCTCTGGCCTGCACACTCACACCACTGCCTTACAATGCACACTCACACCACTGCCTCACACTGCACACTTACACCACTGCCTCACACTGCACACTCACACACTCACACCACTGCCTCACACTGCACACTCACACACACCACTGCCTGACACTGCGCACTTACACCACTGCCTCACACTGCACACTCACACACTCACACCACTGCCTCACACCGCACACTCACACCACTGCCTCACACTGCACACTCACACACACCACTGCCTCACACTGCACACTCACACACTCACATCACTGCCTCACACTGCACACTCACATCACTGCCTCACACTGCACACTCACACACACCACTGCCTCACACTGCACACTCACACACACCACTGCCTCACACTGCGCACTTACACCACTGCCTCACACTGCACACTCACACACTCACACCACTGCCTCACACTGCACACTCACACACTCACACCACTGCCTCACACTGCACACTCACACCACTGCCTCACACTGCACACTCACACACTCACACCACTGCCTCACACTGCACACTCACACCACTGCCTCACACTGCACACTCACACACACCATACCTCACACTGTGCTCACACCACTGCATCACACTGCACACTCACACATACCACTGCCTCACACTACACACTTATACCACTGCCTCACACTACACACTTATACCACTGCCTCACACTGCACACTTACACACTCACACCACTGCCTCACACTGCACACTCACACACTCACATCACTGCCTCACACTGCACACTCACACACTCACACTACTGCCTCACACTGCACACTCACACCACTCACCACTGCCTCACACCGCACACTCACACTACTCACCACTGCCTCACACTGCACACTCACACCACTGCCTCACACTGCACACTCATACACTCACACCACTCACATCACTGCCTCACACTGCACACTCACATGCTCACACCACTCACACCGCACACACACACACACACACCACTGCCTGTCTCACACCACTGTGAGGGACGAAAGTCACCCTGGCGGAGCTAACGTCTTAAACAGAAGAGAAATCTTTACATGACAATGAAAAATCAGAGTACCAAGAGCTGGTCTGTGGTGGTCCCAGTTTCCGGCAGATGCTGGCTCAGTGCCCGGCATGCAGTAAGAAATTCTTCTGACGGTTTATATCTAAAGAAAACAAATACACATACACATATTTATATAATCATTCTTCATGTTGATAAACAAGACTTTCACTCTTTTCCTCTTTCTCAGCAGCTCAAACATCCAAACCAGGCAACTGCCCTAGGACGGGGCAACCTTCAGAAATCTGAGCGACCACGGTGTGTGCCAACGTGAGCAGGCTTCTGAAGGCTTCTGACGATGAGCCAGTGTGCTGCCCACTTCATCCTGCTTTTGTCAGGGGCTGGGATCAATAACCAGCATTTGGGTGGGGGATTTGTGGAGGGGGTGGTGGACAGGCCCAGCTGCAATTCCTGGCCCACTGAGAAGGGGAGGGCTGTCTTTCTGACTTTGGACCAATCATTTTCTGCCTGGGTGACTGGAAAAAAAAAAAATCAAAGAACCCAATCCATACCAGAAAATTCTTCAGGTCATTCTTCCATGAAGGACACCATAAGTACTCATAAACTCAGTACCATGAGACTCATTGAAGCTGAGGTGTCCACGGTAACAAGCACTCTCTCTGTTAGTTTGAAGGCAGTCTCAGCACCAAGAGGTCTCAGGAGGGGCTTAAGGGCACTGGACACAAAGAAACCCACTCACTTGGCCTGTCCTTATCTTGCCACCATGTTGGAGCAGCCCTGAACTGGGTGACAGTCATCTCCCATCCACTGTTCACCACCCCTTCAGCAGCCAGGCTGGAGATGCTGATAGTGATGATAATGGTAATAACGTCTTGTTTCTACCATTTACTGAGAGTCTTCTTTGTGGGAGGCACTGTGCTAGGCATTTACTTGCTTTTTCTCATGTAGTTCTCAGATCAAACCTATCAGGTTGCTATTATGCACATTTGACAGATGAGGAAACTGAGGGACCCACGGCTCAAGGACTTTGCCTAAAGTAACACCGTGGCAGAGGCAGGACTTGAGTCCAGGTATGGCTGACTCCAAAGACAGTGCTCTTCTCATCCTGCTGCATAACTTCCCATCACTTTACTTTTATTATTATTATTATTGTTATTTTGAGGCAGAGTCTCACTCTGTCACCCAGGCTGGAGTGCTGTGGTGCGGTCTTGGCTCACTGCAACCTCTGCCTCTGGGGTTCAAGTGATTCTCCTGCCTCAGTTTCCCAAGTAACTGGTGATTACAGGCGCACACCACCACGCCTGAGCTAATTTTTGCGTTTTTAGTAGAAGCAGGGATTCACCATATTGGCCAGGCTGGTCTCGAATTCCTGACCTTGTGATCTGCCTGCCTCAGCCTCCCAAAGTCCTGGGATTACAGGTGTGAGCCACCGCGCCTGGCTACTTTTATTATTTTTTCTTAAAAAAATGTATTTTAACTAAAATAGACACAGAGTCTTGCTCTGCTGCCCAGGCTGGTCTCAAGCTCCTAGACTCAAGGGATCCTCCCCCTCAGCCTCCCAAAGTGCTGGGATTACGGGTGTGAGCCATGGTGCCTGGCCGCTCCCATCACTTTAAAAGGCTGTGTTATGCCAGCATGGTCAATGTGACAGGCTGAAAAGCTTGTGGGTAACAATCAGAAGGACGGGGGCTGGGATCCCTGCTCTGCTAGCTGTGTCCCTGCACTTCCCTAAGCCTCCGTTTCCACATCTGTAGAGTGGGGAGGTCACAATAACTTCTACCCTGCAGGACTGTTGAAAGGAGTATATAGGATAATACTTGTAAAGTCCTTCACAGTTTCAGTGCCAGGTAAATGTTGACTTTGTACATAGACCTCTGGCTGTGACAGTACCTTCCACGAAGGCAGGAGCCACATCTGCTTTGTTTAACCAGAGCACAGTGTGGGCATGAAAAAGAGACTTAAATAACATGGGTGAAGGGATGGGTAAATGAATGAACAAATGATTGCATGCACGGGTGGATATATGCCCTTGCCCTTTTTCAGAGGAACAAGTGCCCCTGTTTGTGTCCATTTGCTCACCTCTCGGCCTTGGAGTGGGAGACCTCTTCCCCAGGCCCACTTTCCTGGGTGGCATAGCGGGAACCCTCGGGGATGCCCTGCCCAGCCTCGCAGGTGAGGTGGGCATCTTTGACATGCCTGTGGTCTGGGCCATCACACTTCTTCTCAGCCTCACTGTCAGACAACTCCTCTGGGGAGCTGTCCTCACCGCTGGTCTCCTCACTTGAGGTGGTCTCATACCTGGGGAAGGAGACAGAGGTCACACTGGTCCTGTCTTTCCTGCCCAGTGCCTGTGCCAACACCAATGAGAGCTGGGTGGGCCTGGGGAACACTCTGAAGCTTGCTAATCTCCTGCCCCACTCTCTACACCTGCAGGCAGGGTGACAGGCTCCCAGGAATCTCAGTGTCAGAAAGACATGCAGTAAAGGGCCCTGGGGAGGCTATTTGGAGAGACTCAATTAACTGTGCTCACTGCAGCAAACCTACAAGCAGCCTGCCCCCTCACTGGCTGATGCATTCGGGTGATCCAGACAGGCCACCCAAGGTTCTCATGAAAGCATTTGCTTGTGGAATCTTAATGTTAGGTCCAGAGAGGGGTCCAACTCCAGGCCCCACCTCCTACCTGGGTTCACCAAGTTGCCTGACAAGTCTTCACATCTCTGGGTGAGAGTGGGACCTCCCTTTAGCCTGTGCCAGCCCAGCTTGCGCCTGGCAAGGCATGAACTCCTCTGTGCCTACTTCCAGCACTCTGTGGGATACCCCAACACAGCATCTACCTGTCTTGGCTGCAGCCTGTTTGAACTATTGCTTAAAGCAGCAAAAGGGAGATCACGGGCCACGTGACTTGCAGTCCTCTTTCCTGGTAGTGACCCTTGTGTTCAATTACAAGTGACTCTTCTGAGTTGGCAGACCAGAGATCATGGAGGAATGTCCTGGAAGATGTATTGACTCTGCTACTGATGCTCAACAGGAGATCCCTGATGGAGAATGCTGGTGGTAAATGATTTCAGGCTCTTGGGCCACTGGACACAGCTACAGGGACTGGCGGCCATGGCCTCCACTGAACCCCCTAAGGACCCTTCTCTGAACGGTGGCCTCTACATAAAGCCCCTATGCCCAATGGATTTGCAAACCCTGTCTGCTTCCTGGTGTGCACGCATTCTGCCTCACTTAAATCCCAGATATTTCTTCCTCTATTATGTATGGAATAACCTTTCCCATTTGTGATTAAGAGAGTGGAGAGCATATTACATTTAACAAGCAATGCTCATCTTAGAACAGCTTCCATAAAAACTTTGCTTGGAAGTTCACTTATTCATTCAGCAGGAATTTACTGAGCACGTACTATGGCCCAGGCACAGTTCTAAATCCTATACCAAAGTCCCTGCCCCAGTGGAGCTTATATTCTAGTATGGAGAGGCAGAAAATGAACATGTAAACAAATATTATATTCAGATGGTGATAAAAACAATGAATAAAATAAAGAAGAGCTACGGGATAGAAGGATGGGAGGAGTGGCTACTTTAATTAGATCAGAAGTTCCTAACCTTAGTGGTTACATTAGAATCATTTGAGGGTGTTTAGAATTCCCAGTATGTGGACTGCACACAGACTAATTAAAGGACCCAGACACTGGGATATTTTAAAAGCTCCCCGGTGTTTGCAGCCTGCAACCAAGGCTCAGAATCGCTGCACTAGAGTAACAAACACTGAGGACTATCCAGGAGAGGAGGCCTTTAACAGGAAAACAGCAAGTGCCAGGGCCCTGAGATGGGCCCGAGCTCAGCCTGTTGGAGGGAGGGAAGGGACATCAGCGGCAGGGCCTAAGGCTGGGCAGAGTCATGATTGGCTCTTCCAGGTTTGGGTGCAGAGTAGGGACCGCTGAGGGCATTTAAGCTGGGGAGACACATGACCTACACTAGGCTTTGAGACGAGGCTGATTCTCCTTTTCTGTACATGAACTGTGAAAGCACAAAATCCTGGGTCAGATGTTAGTGAAAGTGGGAACAGCAACTCTCCTGTGACACCCGCTTCGTCATTTCTTTTCTTTTTTCTTTTTTTTTGAGACAGAGTCTTGTTCTGTCATCCACGAGGGAATGCAGTGGTGTGATCTTGGCTCACTGCAACCTCTACCTCCCAAGGTTCAGGTGATTCTCCTGCTTCAGCCTCCCGAGTAGTTGCGACTACAGGTGGGCACCCCCACGCCTGGCTAATTTTTTTTTTTTTGAGACAGAGTCTTGCACTGTCTCCCGAGCTGGAGTGCAATGGCACAATCTCGGCTCACTGCAACCCCATCTCCCAGGTTCAAGTGATTCTCCTGCCTCAGCCTCCCGAGTAGCTGGGATTATAAGTGCCTGCCACCATGCCCAGCTCATTTTTTGTATTTTTTTAGTAGAGATGAAGTTTCACTATGCCGGCCAGGCTGGTCTCGAACTCCTGACCTCATAATCTGTCCGCCTTAGCCTCCCAAATTTCTGGGATTACAAGTGTGAGCCACCATACCCAGCCAATTTTTGTATTTTTAGTAGAGATGGGGTTTCACCATGTTGGCCAGGCTGATCTTGAACTCCTGGCCTCAGGTGATCCATCTACCTTGGCCTCCCAAAGTGCTGAGATTACCAGCATTAGCCACCGTGACCGGGCCCGGTTCATCATTTCTGACATTTCCCCTGTGGGCATCTAATGTCTTCCTTTCTGGTGTGACTCAAATTAGCAGGGATTCCAGCCTCTCTGGGTAGCCGTCACGGTTTGGGCTTCTACAGCATCCTGTGCCTCCTCACCTAACAGAATTTATCTCAGCACATCAGCATTTCATCTTTACTTATTCTCTTATCTGTGAGCTAAAGGCAGGGACCATTATTTATTTGACTTTTTAACCTCCGCCGCCGAGCTCACCATTGGCATTTAATACGTGTTTGTTGAATAACTGACTTAGAAAATACTCTAAATCAAATATTCAATTCTCTAGAATATATAAGATTTTTCTCATGTTCTGAGTCAATAGTCTGGTTGTTTTACTTCATCCCCAAACACTTGGGTTTGGCTTGCAGGAAGTTAAAGGAAGAAAAAAATTAAATGGATGAAATTTGAAGTTCCACAAATTAAGAGTTTGTACCAGTTTCAGTTTTATGGTTCAGGTTAAATGCCTTCCTCTAAGGGCCCGTATTCCCTCAAAACTCCCAGAAGCCACCTGGAGTCTTGGCCCTGGGGAAGACCAAAGCCGGGACATATTGAAAACAGAGGTTCCAACAGACCACCGCAGCTGGCGAGAAGCCAAACGCATGCAAACCCGAGATGGAGTTTTAAAGGGCCATTGAAATTAATTCCCTTGAAAAGGAATGAAAACCAGATGCCTCCCCCTAGGAAACGAGAGCGAAGGACAATAGCAGAAGAGGTAGCGAGAAAGGTGCTCTGAGCTTCACAGGCGATGCTTACCCACCGTTAACCCCAACAAACTGAAGGTTCTTTTTGGTCCCATTACCTCCTGCACGGAAGCCATAGTCTTTCTTTTTCATTATGGATTTAATGCTGGTCGACGGGGAGATCTCTAGGCAGACACAACATCACAGGTTAGAATGATCTTGGGGATGGCTGGGAATGTAGCAAAACCAGGATATTGTTTTTGAGGGGACACGGGCTGCAGGTGTGTGGAGAGGTAAGGAGGGACAGGGAACCAGATCATGTAAACTGATGTTTTGGGGACCTCCTGGGGGAGCCTTGCTTTCTGCTCAATGCCGGGAGAACTGTCTCTGTTAATAATACCCCTCTAGGTGTGGTCGAAGAACCATGTGGGGTAGGTGCCATTGCTGTCCCTGTCTTACAGCTGGGAGATCTGAGGCCCAGACTTGCTCAGTGAATGGCAGTGCAGGAGTAGAACCGAGGCCTCAGAACTCGTGGTCCAGCCCCCACTTCTGCTCAAGGGCACCTCAGTGGTCCTTCCTGGCTCGCAAGTGTATGTTGACGCTAGGGTTGTGGGGGTGGTGATGACACCGGGCTTACAGCATACACACGAGCAAGGACACAGATCTTGCATGTGCACAACAGGATAGGAGGCGGTTCCCAAAGGGCAAGACTAGAACTGGTGCCGAAACACTGAGAAAGCAGCCGAACTGTGATTTGTGGCAGGAAGCGGTCTCGCATGCCTGGCAAAGCAAAATGTGGTTCCACTTTACCCAGCAGTGAAGAGGGTTTGATCTGTTACAAGAGGAAGTGCTGCTCAGCCAAAGGGCCCATTTCCATATGTGAGCAGCACTCCGCCGCCTGCCCCTGTACACACACACACGCACGTACACGTACACACATGTACACACACACACACACACACACACACCCACGCTGAGAAAATATTCAGTGAACTATACCAGATAGCAATATAATGTTCCTCCAAAACCAGGCTAGAAAAAACCTCTACTGTGTAAGAACCAGAGAGAAACACAGAATGCAAAAGAAACAATGAAGGGAGCCCACTCAGCAGGGCCAGTCTTGGCCCCACGCACTGCCTTTGTACAGTGCACCATGAAAACAGCCCCTCTGGGTGAATGCAGTGCTGCAGCGCAAGGCTTGGCAAATGGAGTGTGGGCTGGATTTCAACTCCCATTTGCCCTCCCTAGCTGGCATCTTTGTGCCTCTTGCTACCCATATAGCTGTAGGCAGTGGCCCCGCAGTCATACCCAGCCTTAGAGCAAAGGTAAGAGTAGAGGTCCTGAGCCTCCACTGCCACACACATCAGTTTTTATTCCACTGGGTTCCCGGAGGCGCTAAACTTTTTTTTTTTTTTTTTTTTTTTTTTGAGATGGAATCTTGCCCTGTTGCCCAGGCTGGAGTGCAGTGATGCAATCTTGGCTCACTGCAGCCTCCACCTCCAGGGTTCAAGCGATTCTCCTGCCTCAGCCTCCCAAGTAGCTGGGATTACAGGCGCCCGCCACCACAGCCGGCTAATTTTTGTATTTTTAGTAGAGATGGGGTTTCACTATGTTAACCAGGCTGGCCTTGAACTCCTGACCTCAGGTGATCTGCCCACCTCAGCTTCCCAAAGTGCTGGGATTACCGGTGTGAGCCACTGCACCCGGCTGCTAAAATCTTTTTAAAAATACATTCATGTCATTGAAAACCTTGTTCCCTCTGCCTCATTATGTGAAAGAGAAATGGTTCCCTGTCTCAGGCCCCTGTGTTGGCTGTATTTACCCATCGGCGGGGAGGAGGCGGAGGCCGGGGGCTCCTTGGGTGGGGGAGCCTGGGCCGAGTAGGCCGACAGCAGCAGGTTGAGGGAACTCAACAGCTGGCTCTGGATGCTGCTGAGCTTGGAGGCCGGCTGCTTGATGGCGCTGGCCAGCTCAGGGTACCCGTGCTCCAGGCAGTTCCACTGCTCCTGCAGGAGCTCCTGGATCTTCTTCACGTACTGCCCAATAGTGGCATCCGTTGGCGAGCTCGGTGGCCTTCCCGAGTGCTCCTTCCCTGGGAGCTCAGAACTGGCCTCTTCCCTCCCTGCTGGGGGAGTCTTTCTGTCGCTGCCCCACGGAGAGCCCCCTGCTCCCCCCGCTTCTCCCTGAGGGCCTCCTTCCTGCTCAGAGTCTGCTTCCTCAATCCTGAGTTCAGTGGAGAGGAAGCTATGTACAGAGGGGGTGAGGACCTGCTCGGGTCCCTGTGGCAGTGACAGTGGGGGTGGAAGCCCATGTCCTGCTGGGCTCTGGTCCCCTTGTTTGTGACCGCCTGGCCCCCATAGGAGGCCATTCTCCTCTCCTCGGTGCCCCCAGCTTTCAGACTCCATGCTGCCTAGAAGGTTGACCTCAATGCTCTTGTCACATGACTCCCTGGTCAAGAGTCCATGAACAGGGTCAGTGTTCACCATGGCGTCCGCCTGGCCCGGAGCGTCTTTGACATTCTCTTGGGGAAGCTGTCCTTCCAGCTGGGCTATGGTGCACTCCAGCTCTCGAATTCTTTGCTCCCTAGCCCTGATTTCCTCTTCCTGCTGCTGGAGGGCAGCTCTGACCTGTGCCAGTTCCTCAGTTCTCCCAGACAACTCTCCCTCCAGGGCCGAGACCTGCTGTTTCAGAATGGAGACGCTGCCCGGATCCACTCTGGCAAGGCCCAGGCTTTCCTCCGTTACCCTGATGCCAATGCTTCTCACGTCCACCTCCACAGGCGGCGGAGGTGGAATCTCGCTGATGTTGAGCTCGATCTCTTCCAGGAGGAGCTCATTCTCAGGGATGGGTGATGGCAGAGGCGGAGGACTTGGTGTGGGGGAGCCAGGGGTGAACACCCGCTCTGCGTCTCTGGCTTTGTGTTCATCTTCCTCATCCTCTAGTACTACAAGTGCGTTCTGGAATGAGGAAGAAGGGCCTGGGAGAGGGAGGTGATTTGGAGCCTTCACCATGCCCTCCGCTCCCTTCTGGACCAGCTCTGGAATCCGAGTTGGTGCTTGTGGGCTGGAGCTCTGGAAACCTGCCAATCCTTCTGTGGGGCCAAAGGTGCCATTGCAGACACTGCCTTCACCCTGAAGGGGTGGGAGGGGAGGAGGGGCGGGGAGCCCCAGGCTAAGGCCTGGCTCCTCAGAAGCCCTGCTGTGCAGCAGCGTGGCGGGCATGCTGGAGGCTCTCAACAGCTGGGGCCGTCCACTCCCAGGGGTGAGATCGGCGTCCTCTGGTTCAGCAGCCTCCAACTGCCTGGTGGCCTCTGCCAACAGAGCCCTCCTGTGGTAGCTCACCTCACTCGTACTGGGTGAGGCCTGGGGGGCATTACCAAGCGGCAGCGACTGGGTTTGTTCCTGTGTCCCACACGATGCCTTCATTGGCACCACTGGGGACCAGTTGTGGGGGGGCGGGGCCGCAGAAGGGCGAGCCCTGCTGTCAGGAAGGCTGAAGTTTCGGGGCAAAGTGCTAAACTTGGCCTGCTTGGCCCTTCTGTGGATAGGAATTCTTTTGATGGTGTTTCCCTTCTCGATGTCATCCACATACTTGAGGAAGTCCAGGTCTAAATGAAAACCGTACGGGGTCTCCACAGAGTAAGGGTGGCTCTTCGGAGGCTCTTTCTCTTCGTCCCCCTGAGAGGACTGGTCTTTGGCTGGGAGACATAAGACAAGTTAAAAAAAAAAGAAAAAAGCACAAAGTTAATTAAGAATTACAGGGCGATGAGGCCTAATATCTCTGATTTTAACTTAACATTACCACAAAACTTCTCCTAAATGTTCTGGCTTCTAAATTATGCTGAGATGCTCAGTCTTTTCAGCTGTATTGGGAAATCATCTTATTAAATCAATGTGTACTTAGCCAATGTCTGCAAGGAAACAGGGAGAGGGAATGGTTTCCAATTTGCAGTATGTCATCTCGGTTACTACTGGGGAATCTGTCTGCAGACCGGCAAAACAAAATGGTCTCATGCTGCTTTTCTGGGTTTGAATCATCTAATTGCTGAACCGGAGTGGCCAGGCATTTGCCAGATCGGGGTACTAACTGGCAATTATGGATATGGAAGGTTTTAAAGGATGAGATACACAAGTGGATCAGCAGTAAAAAAGAAATCTGCAAAAAAAAACTAACTTGCGTGACTCAAATTGGTAGTAGTAAATCCCGCTGAAGCCGGAAGTATCAGTGAGTTATGCCTTTTACATTATTTAAGCTTGTGCAGATGCCTGCACCTCAGGTATACACAGATCAGAGAGAACTGGGGCAAGTAATCAGGCCTGGCCTACGCTCTCTGCATCTGAAAACTTGCCTAGTGCTTAGCAAACATGAAATCCACTTTCAAAAACCCGTGCCAAGTAAGAATATACCTCCTTTGGCCAGGAACTCAATGAAAAAAGAGAGAAACAAACAAAAATACTGTATTTTTCACAGACTGGATAAAAGATGGTAAGGTAAAAGGGCTAACTGATGTCAAAAGGGACATTGGTATTCATCCTCCAAGAAGAATGGAACTTGACTTTTCAGGAAAACCCATACCCTGGGAGGCCATCATGATGAGAAAGTTCTCCATCACACCAAGGTTCCAGCTCCGGCAGTGTCTACCTGTTGACTCCAACAGAGGACACTGGGAACAAGTCAGTCCTTTGACTATTTGCATCCATAGGGGCTTGTTGCCAAGTAACCTCTTCTTCAGGTTAGTCTTTGTTTCTTCGATGATCCTCATGTGACACCCTAATGACCTCTGTGACATTCTGCTAAACAGGCTCTGAAATATTGAGCTGAGGGGAGAACACGAATGAAGAGAACAGAGGTTCCGAATACAGATTCTGGATCTGGTTTAGATCTCTGCTGTGTGATCTTGGGGAAATTACTTAGCCTTCCTGTGTCTCATCATATGTAAAGTGGGAATCATAATAAGTAAAATAAGATTATTGTGAGAACTAGTTAATTCATAATAAAGTGCTTGGCACAATGCCTCACACATGATAAATATTCAGTTTATCTTTGCAGAAGCCCAAAATATAGACAACGGAAGCCCCACAATGGAAACTGACTTATATGACTCACTGCTGGGTCTCCACAAACATGTTGTAACTGGCTGATTGCTTGGTTTTAAGGGTAGTAGGCCCTGGGTTCAAAATGACAAAATAGCTGTGATTCAATTCACTTACCTCAATCATCCATTTATTGAGCACCTATGTGCTAAGCTAGATCCCAAGGACACCAAAATGAGTCAGGTTTAGACTCTGCCTTCACAGGATTTGTGGTGAAGCAGGAGAGACACGAACAAATACAATGCAGTGAGGTAAGGATAGTAACAGATGCATGCGCTTGGTACAGGCTTCTTCCCTGACTTATTTTGCTAATTTCTCCAGAATTATTTTCTTGGACTTGGAAAACAATTTTTCCTAGGTAGGAGAGGGATGACTTCACACAAAAGTGACACACAACTGGGTGATAAATGAACAAACAGGGACTTGACAGGAGAAAAAGAGAGTGAAAAACATTGTGCCAATTTATCTTCAAGATGACCACCACCAATTCCTACCCAGTTTGGACAAGCAAGCTAATGTTATATTTAAAGGTGGAGTCTACATTTCCAGGCCTTTGAATCTGGGCTGGCCTGGGACTGCTTTAAGCAAAAGAATATGGCAGATGCTCAGAGATCCTGAAGGCTTGGTCTTAAGAAGCCCCATAGCTTTCTCCTGGGTCTCTTAGAATGCACACTCATTGGGAAGCCAGGTGCCATGTAAGAAGTCCACCTTCTCTGAGACTGCCATGCTGTGAGGAAGCCCAAACACCCCGAGAGGTCAAGTGGAGAGAGGGAAGGAAATGCCTAACCAGCCCCAAGCAGTTCTAGTCATCCTAGCCTGGATGCCACGCACGAGTAAAAAGTCCTCAGCCATCATCTGACTTCAGCTACCGGAGGGACCCCGAGTGAGAATCGCTGAACTGAGCCTGGGTTAATAATAAATTATTGTGTTAAGCCATCAAGTTTTGGGATGGTTTGTTACGCAGCAATAGACAGCCAAGACAGACATTCTAGCTCTCCACAGAGAATGTGCAAAGTGATAGACGGTGAAATTACAGAGTATTTCAAAGCTCTATAATTGCAGCTGATATGGCCAGTACTTAAAACATGATAGAGAGAGATAAGATTGGAAAGGAAAGTAACAGCTAGATCATGGAACAGCTGGTATGCACGCTAACAAGCTTTGACTTTACTCTCTCGGTCATGGGAGTCACGGAAGGGTTTTAAACAAGGGAGTGACTTGGTTCAATGTGATTTCAAAAAGAGCATCTTGCCGAGGATTCAGAAAAAGGCAAACCAGAGGCCCCAAGATCAGCTGGGAGGCAGCTGACATGGTCAAGGTGGGAGGAGCTCAAGGTAATGGAGGGAAAGGGACAGGTTAGGCAAAGTAGCAAATGAGGGCATTTCCTGGTGCACATTTTCAGATGGCTTTTTCCTAAGCTGGCTCACTCAGTGGGAAGCCAGCTACCATGTAAGAAGTCCGCCTTCTAGGATGGCTGGAACTCCTTGGGGCTGGCTAGGCATTTCCTTCCCTCCCTCCACTTGACCCCTCTATGGGGCTATTTGGGCTTCCTCATAGCATGGCAGTCTGCAATGACAGATTGGGGCTGAGCTCTCCCTACTTGCCTGCCTTATCTCTCTTTCTTCTGCCTGATGCCACATGCTTGCCACGTGGCCCTCTGTGCTTAGGGAAGTGCAGTTATCTCCAAAGAATGAAATGACACCAACTAGACACAAGAAGGCTGAACCATGAACATGAACACCATTGAGTCCAGCACCCATCAAAGCCAAGTAAAGCCACAGGCCTGCAGGCAGTTATGTCACAACTGCAGGAGAGAAGAGAACAAGCATTCGTGCTGACCCACAGGATGCTCTCTGTCGGCTTCCAGAGCTTCTCTGGCAGATACCTGGACTTCCGGCAGAAAAGGAATAAATGTTCCTCTGGTACCCAAACGACTCCAAATAAGCTCCCATTCAACCACACAATTTTTTTAACCAACTTGCTCCCCCGACCCTTCCATCTCCCTCCAGAGAAACACACTGGTAGTTTCATTAAATGAGAGCAATATCTTGTATTGCTCTCTGTTAGTTTTCCAAGTTGTGCTTGGCTATATTCTCAGATCTACTGGTCCACTCAACAGCCCCCTGGGTTATAAGGACAGGCCAAACAGAGAAGAGATATTTATCTAAAGTTAAGTAGAGAGCAGATTTATGACCTAGAAGTCAAAGAGCTCTCCTAAAGGAGAGGCTGCATTATTTATCTGCTTATTGCCTCAATTCACTAGAAATGCACCGATTTGTCCAATGGCCCCTGGGCGCAGGTCCAGAGCACAAATACAATCATAGCATCAAATAAGAAACAGCAGATTCAAAGGCAGAATCTTCCGCAAGGGAGAGGAGGGCAAGTGAGGCTGAGCAGCCACCAAGGATAACAGGTTTAATAGCAGGTTTAATAGGTGCTTTCCCAAGCTAGTGCGTGCATATGTGCGCGCGCACACACACACACACGGTGATCCATCATGCTGCCCTGCCTGCCACCTGCCACTCTGCATTCCTTCTCCTTCTCCCAGCACAAGAGGAATGCTGGGCTTTGATGAGGGAGTTGGAACTGATTTGCTGAGAGACCACGCTCACATGCAGCTCTGCTCCTATTCATCCTACCTGGTGACAGGTATGAGGGAGCTCAGAATTCCAGGCATTGGGCCAGGGTGAGAATCAGTTGGGAGGACCTGTCTCTGTTTAAAATGAAATTCAGATCAAATAAACCAACGCATGGCCAAACCGGCTGCATTTGAATCCTGGCTATCACCTCCTACTTGGGTGATTCTGGGTGAATTGTTTCATTTCCCTCTGCCTCACCTTCTCCATTTGTAAAGTGGAGATAATAACACCTAACTTACAGAGTTGTCATTATCAGCACGAACGCACTGGAGAACACGGCCCCGAGCAGGCACTCAATGAAGGACCCCAGCAGCAAGTGTGGGCTGGTCCCGAATGCGGCAGGGGAGGATTCACCGAGCACGTGCTGTCTCCTGTGTTAGAACAACAGCTCAAGAGGGAACGAGAGTCCAGGAAAATAATTCTGGAGAAAGTGTGAAAAGGAGTCTGGGAAGAAGAAAAAAGAAAGACAGAGGAGGCTTGGGACTACCTGGAATTCCCTACAGAGTCTTGCTTAAAAGCACGCCAGATCACTAGACGCTTGTATAGGCCCTACAAACACCGTTCCAGAGTTACACACAGACAGGAGAAAGGAGGTCTTCAAGGGGCTAAAGTAATGAGGGAGAATCATGGTAATTATCTGAAGAGACAAGCGAAGTAAAGCAGATGCGTGAACCAACAAGAGGCATTTAAAGTGAGAAAGAGAGGTTCAAAAGCCTATATTCAGTCTCTGAAGTAAAGGGAAAAACAGAAACTGGAGAGAAAGTGGCTGAAAATAAAGCCGGAGAGAAGGCAAGTGAAATGAAACTCTTCCAAAGGCCAAGACAGGGAGGGATGCCTTCCCCTCTGGGAAAGTTGTTCCTGTTCTGGAAGATCCATGTGGCTGAAAGGAAGGAGCCTTTCTTGAGCTCATATTGGCGATCACGTGGACAGCAGTCCTCCCCAGGGAGCTGAGCAGGGACTGAGAGGCAGCTGGGGTGACAGGCCCCCAGGGCAATGAGGGGTTAAGCCAGTATTCTGTGGGATCACTGCCAGGGATGCACCGAAAAGGCAGCTCTTTGGGGAGACAGGCGACTATTGAAATATATGGGAACTGCATTTGGAAGAAAAGAAGAGGCAGGGCGAGAGCTGACGTCAGGTCCCTAAGTCCTTGTGCTGGTGAAGCGCCATGTGATTCAAGGGGAATTAGAGGCGCTCTGCTTCCTGATATTTGCTGATCTAGAAAAAACATTTCATGGCCAGGCACGGTGGCTCACGCCTGTAATTCCAGCACTTTGGGAGGCCAAGGTGGGTGGATCACAAGGTCAGGGGTTCGAGACCAGCCTGACCAATATGGTGAAACCCCATCCCTACTAAAAATACAAAAATTAACCGGGTATGGTGGTGGGCACCTGTAGTTCCAGCTACTCAGGAGGCTGAGGCAGGAGAATTGCTTGAATCTGGGAGGCAGAGGTTGCAGTGAGCCAAGATTGCGCTACTGCACTCCAGCCTGGGCGACAACAGAGTGAGACTCCATCTCAAAACAAAAAAAGAAAAAAACATTTCATTAGAAGTCAGGAGATCGGGGTCTAGACTGTGGCCTTCGGCAAGTTTCCTGGGATAGGAAGGGGGAACATTCAGACATTCATTGTGCTAGGTAGTTGCTACTCAACAACTTCCCATGCATTATGTCATTTAGTTCTTTCTTTTTTTTTTTTTTTTTGAGACGGAATCTTGCTCTGTTGCCCAGGCTGGAGTGCAGTGGTGCGCTCTTGGCTCACTGCAAACTCCACCTCCCAGGTCCAAGTGATACTCCTACCTTAGTCTCCCCAGTAGCTGGGACTACAGGCATGTGCCACCACCCTGGATAATTGTTATATTTTTCGTAGAGACGGGGTTTCACCATATTGTCCAGGCTGGTCTTGAACTCCTGACCTTGTGATCTGCCCGCCTCAGCCTCCCAAAGTGCTGAGATTACTGGCATAAGCCACTGTGCCCAGCCTATGTCATCTAGTTCTTTACCAACCCTAGGAAATAGTATTAATACCTGTTTATAGATAAGGTGTGGCCAACTGTTCACAAAGATAGCCACAGTAATATCTGACCCTTGGGGTACTCCCTTACTGCACTGATGCTAGATGTGGCCTTATGACTTATGTTGGCCACTGGGTCAACAACAATGTGACATATGCAGAGATTGGAACATTACCTGCACATTGGAGTCAGTCTGTTCTTGTATAAGTGCTTGAACTCTTCTGCCAACATGTGAACAAGCCCCACTCAACCTCCTGGATGATGAGTGTCACATGGCCAAGTCATTACTGATACCCCAAGTATGTGAATATGACTATTCTAAGCCATCTGGGCCCAGCCAAGTCACCCAGAAGCCCATGGACATATGAATGAACCCAGAAAAGATCAGCCGCACCAGCCTAGACCAGAATAATGGCCCTGCTAACCCACATAATCTTCTGAGAAATATTTAATGTCTTTAAGTCGCTAAACTGTTGGGCTATTTGTTACACAGTGAAGCTAACTGATACATGGGAGGATTGAGGATCAAAGACATTAAATGACTTTTAAAATCACTTAGGTATGAATGGAGGCTCTTTCACCATATTGTGCTTCTTTCCAGCTTCTCCAGCTAGAGCTGGAGATATATTAAATCTGAAATACATGCTTTGAGCCTACCAGCACTGCCTGTTTAGGGGACATCTCCTGCAGGCCTTTCCTAGGCTATTTCCAGGATTTATGGGAACAATTCTTTCCCAGCCCAAGTGCTTATCTTAAACCAGGCCCTACAAAGTAGCCTGCCTACCATCTGTCTTCTCCATCTTTGGAGCGCTGACCCTCAGTGTCTCAGGTACTCTTCATCCGATGAGTCTGTAAAACTTGTTGGAGAGTGCTGAAAGAAAGGAGGATATAGAAGTGGTAAGTCTCATTAGAGTTCAAATAAGTACTGGGGAAACACAGCACTAAAGAAAGTATCACTCATTCCTGCCTTTCTCCCAGGGTGCGCATGAGCCCACAGCCCTTCCAAGGAGGAAGATTAAAAACCTGTACACATTTCTAGAGCCCAGTGCTGGGTTTTCTTCATGGAATATTAGCAATAGTTGACACGAAAGGAAGTATTTGGTCCAGTCGTCTCACTTGGTAGATGAGGAAACTGAGGCTGAGGAGTTCATTGCTCTTAGGTCTCTCAGAATATTCGTGAAGGTGCTAGTATCAGACCCAGGCTTTTGATACCAGGACGGGGCTCTTTCTATAATCTCAAGAGTTGAAATCTACCTATCTCCATCCTGGGAAGAGACTTATAGTCCATTTTGTGAAAAAGCTGGAATCAGGGTACCTGTAAATGATATGTGACATGTCAATCAGACAGAAGACAGAGATGAGATAATTGCGAGTACTGACAGGGAGCTGATACTTAGAGGTGATTTCTAACCATGGGTGGAACAAGGGGAAGTTCAACCTGGGTGGCCCGAAGACATGGGTAACTATTCAAGCAGAATATTGCCCTGGCCCTGAATTAGTGTGCCTTGAGGTTTGACCATAAATTCTCCCCAAAGTTTTAATCCATTCCCAGGACTCTTTCTTCAAATGGTAAACATCCTAGCTCCTGCCCCCATCACAATAAATCACCCAGGAAATTGGCTTTTTATGATGGTAACGCCACATACATCAGAATAGTGAATTATCTGTAACACCGCAGCAGTGGAAGCAGGGTTGTTTTAGGAATTCCAATGTGCTTGACAACACGAACTCCAGACAAGGAAAGTGAACAGGGATGAGGGAAGGACTGGGGGAAACTGAGAAAGAAAAGGATGATGGGTGGCCCCCAGAAAACAAGGATAGAAAAAGGGGGACAAACAAATAACTGGAGAAGAGGACCGGAAAATGTGAGCTTGTCAAATAAGAGGGAAATGCCAAAGTTTGCCCACCAGGAAATTCAGCATCATTTCTTCCTGTGAGTGCTGCTTCTACCTCATCCCCTCCAGCCTGTGTGCCAAGCAGCTGCCAGCGGGGCCTTGCCCTGTACAGGTGGATGGAGCCCCAAAGGGCAGGCATGTTTTCTAGAAGCAGAGACACTCCTTGCAGAAGGATTGGCACACTGAGTACCTTGTGTACCTCCGGGGCAGCAAGCAGTGCACCAGCACATCCTGCGGGGCTGACCTGGGGAAGCAAAGAGCTAGAGAAGTCAGGGACAAGGGAACTGAGAGCGTAGATGGTCCCGCAGAGGCTGAGAGTGGCCAACAAGGAGGCAGACAGTGGAGAGGTGTGGAAGCTTCTAACCTGGGGTGAGGGAGGCTGGCCTTTGTTATAAAGAGAACGCTCCCAGGCAGAGAACGCTGCTGCCTCTCTCGCCACCCCAGCTCTGCAGTCTGTAGCAGGTGATGCCACACGGAGGAGGCAGCAGCAGGGGAAGCTTGCAGAAGAAAAGAGCGAGGTGGCAAACCCTAAGCTTGGCCGTTTGTCTCCACCATCAAAGCCTCTCCTGCTCCCGCTCCCCCTCCCTCTCACCCCTGTAACATTACTGAGCAACAGGCGTAGCTGGGAGTACATGCATTCATGAATTATCTCATGCAATCTTCATGCAAAGAGGATTATTATTATTCCAATTTTTCAGGGAGAGAGGCTGAGGCTGAGAGAGTTGGCAGGGCTGCTCATGTCACATAAGCAAGTGTTGCAGCAGGATTTGCCCTCAGGTCTAGCCAACTCCATGCCTGGATTGGGAAGAAAAGTGATTTGCAAACATTTAAGTTTGCAAATAAGTCACCCCATAAGTCAGCCCAGTTCCCTGACACTATGACAGATCTCTAGCTCCCCTTGTGAGGGGAAATGCTTCTGACTGGTGCTTCTCTGTCTCTCCCACAGTATACACAGAAAGCCTGTGGGCTTAGAGGAGAACTGCTCTCTTGTAAAGCCTCCTGGGCCAAAGGAGAGCTCTGCTTCTCCAAGGCTGGACACCAGGCAACACAGCTCCTAACTGCAGAGGAGGGAGCCTCCAGGGGGTACAGCTGGACTTTTGGCTACACAAACTCTCATCATCAGCCCAGGGTCTTCAATAGCACACCCAGCCTTTGGTTAGAATTGGGAATTCAGCCCGTCCTGTATCAGACCATATGACTTTAAAGAATTATTCAGCATACATTAGGTCAAATTTCATTAAAAAGAACTCTGTAGGGACCTCTACGATTTCTCCCAGACTAGTTTTCACTAAAATTAATCATTTCAAGGCTATAGAAATGAAGTGGAGCTGACACCCCAACTCTCAAAGGAGAGGGCTCGTCAACTTCTCACTCTAAAGGGCTCATAATACAGGAAGGAAGGAGGGCTCTGTCATGTGCACAAGTCACCACTTCTAGCCCCAACCCCCACCCCCAGCCTTCTCCACTTTCCTCCATGGTCCTAACAGCAGGCATCGTGGAGCTTAGCTAAGAGTTTCCTTCCAATGGGCAGATGCTCGATGTGGTTAGATTAGGTAAAAAATAACTGCCACACCAACACATGCATGCTACCATGTTTGCTATACAATAGAATATGAAAATAGCGTTATGGGACATAGTTCCCTTTTAAAATGGAATTTTGCAAGTCTCTGGAGCATTTAAAGTTTTGGCATAAAGCCATTTCTTTTCTTTCTTTCTTTTTTTTTTTTTTCTGAGATGGAGTCTTACTGTCACCCAGACTGGAGTGCAATGGTGCAATCTCAGCTTACTGCAACCTCCACCTCCGGGTTCAGGCAATTCTCCTGCCTCAACCTCCTGAGTAGCTGGGATTACAGGCAAGTGCCACCATGCCCAGCTAATTTTGTATTTTTAGTAGAAATGGGGTTTCACCATGTTGACCAGGCTAGTCTTGAGCTCTTGACCTCAGGTGATCCACCCGCCTCAGCCTCCCAAAGTGCTGGGATTACAGGAGTGAGCCACTACACCCGACCATAAAGCCATTTCTTACCTATTCTGTTAAGTCGTATCCCCAGTGTTCAGGACCCTTAATTATCTCGTGTTATGATGTTACTTTTCATTTGTTTTTGTTCTATGCCGGGATGGTGGAGTTAGTGACCAACCTCTCTCCATAGCTCACCATATGCTAGATGTTTGGGGCATACATAGCTTGCTTTCTCTCTAGCTCTTCTCCCTACTGGCCTGTAAGCTCGCGAAGCTCAGAATTCTTGCAAGTTTCGTTTCCGAAACTCCCTGTGTCTAACTCATGGCAGACAGTCCATGGTTCTTAAATGAACAAAACAAAAGGGACAAGATTGTCTGTCTTCAAATGAAACCCATAGAAAGAAATTAACATGAGCTAAGCACTTACACTGGGAATCAGCCACTGGGTATAATTTCTCATTTCACCCTCATACAAGCAATTCTAGGAAACGGGAACTTGTCCAAGTTACAAATGAGGAAATTAAGGCACAAAGAGTCCATGTGGCCCATCCAAAGTGACCCAGTTAATTAGGAGCAGGATAGCTTATGTGACGCCATCATTCCCCTGTGCCTTTCCAAGCCCATGGGGCAGTGAAGAGGTGAGGACCAAGGCTGATCATTTAAAATCCAGCAAAGAAGCGGTCACTTGGCAGACAGTGATGATAGTTCACATGCAACTCCCAGGCCAGGCTGGAAATGGTTCCAGCCGGGTCCACCCTCAGTGCCTGGGAGCATGGGTTTCCCCAGGTCAGCCCCACTCCTGCAACATTTACTCTCTCCTCTCCACGCTTACTCCTTTTATGATGCCATTTTCAAGCTCATTTCTAACCTCAAATCCAAATATAAAGAGACCTTCCCTTACTTAGTCTTGAAACAAACCTGGTCTGCACTTTTGTTCTTTTCAATCCTCTTTTTATTCTGCAATAATAAAAATGCGGTATTTCATCCCAGAGCAGGCTGCATGCCAAAATAAATACCACCTTGGATTTCCTTGAAAAGAGAGCTTGGATCAAGTCTCAGCCTCATTGCCACGAGAATTCTTGGAGAATTCAACCTTACAAAGTCAAGTATTTAGCAAGGTAGTACACCAAACAACAACCCTGCCAGCCCTTTGCAAAGACAAAGCACTCTTTCCAAAAGAGGAAAAAAAATCACCCGTACCTCAGACTGATCATGCTAAGATGATGAGAGCGTCCTGTTTCCCCATCCCAGGACCCCAGCCTTTCAAGCATAAACATTCCCCGTGCTAAGAGGCAGGAAGCATCTGACCACTGCTTTAAACATTGAGAGGGCCGAAGCTGGGACACCAGGGGAGGTGAGAAGTACTGAGAAAGATTCTGCTAACCGAGTTCTCCAGCGGGCTCACATCCTGCCAACCGGAGACACAAAGAGATAACTCCTGCTCAGTAAATGACACATTAACACAATCTCACTAACTCCATTCCCACGTTTTTTGCAAGTGTCTGTCATTTTCGTCTGCATTGCAGCAGCTGAATCTGGAGCTTGAAGAAGAAGATAAAACAGTTGGGAGGAATGCTGTGCCCACATTACCTTCCATGGCATCATCCCCCTGCACAGCCCACAGCAGGGAGGACTCATCTCCTTCCCAGAAAGCCAGCTTTGGGCTGCAGGGCCGGAGCCGATCACTCTCCTGCCTTCAGCACAGCCGCGTCTGTTTCGCAGCTGTTAAAGGAGTTGGTCAGGTGATCTGTGACCTTGCTGGAAAAGCAAATACTGACTTCCTTTTTGCTCCCGGGAATAGGTGAGTGGGGTAAGAAAGGAATTCACTGCTCAATAAGCTAAGACTGGATCTTGTAGAAAGAGAAAGAACGTTAAAATCCTTCAGCTGGAAAGTTAGTTCCCAGAGCTGCCATTGCTTTGGAGGAACACAGCTAAAGACATCCAAACAACACACAATCTTCCTTCTTGACTCCTCTGAATCTGGCAGCTCATCTGAGCAGTTGTAATTAATTATGCTTTCCTCCTTCCTCCCTGCAGCTGATGCGGCTCATTAATGAATTTGTTCCTAATGAGGATGTAGCCTCCTTAGAGTTGAAACCCTTCAATAGTGCATCACTTTCATCCTGGCTCAGCTTTAGAAACATCCCTCCCTACCCCCTCCTGGGGACCCTGGACCACACGAAGCCTCTGATCATTAAACGAACGGAAGTCTGTCGGGGCAGAGCCGAGACAGAAACAATGACCAGTAAATTCCTGGGGCTGGACTGGTAGCTCCTCATTCCTGCTGCTCTACCAATTTGCTGCCCTAGGGCACCAAAACACACCCAATTCTGGCAGGAATGGAAAAGCAAGGAAGTACCTGCTGTGACGACCAAATTATTGTTCAGTGGATCCAACTCCAGGCAGGGTTTCTAACTGCAGCGCAGATCAGAGACTCAGAGAGGCGGGGTGTCGGAGCCAGGGAGCAGGCAGCTGCCAGAGGAGCAAGGTTTCAGAGTGTCCTAAGCAGGCACAGTGGAGGGTGTCCCTCCAGCCCAAAGCTGCTGCAGTTCTTGGGAGCAGAGACAGGTGTGAGGTGCAGGCACCAGGCTCCAGGCTCTCCAAACCCCTAGCTATCCCCGGACCTGAAGGAGTGGGGATGGTCCAGAAGGGGCCAGGAGAACGTCTGGGCTCCTTTATGCAGACTCAGTAAAAGGATTAGAGGGACGTTGTTCCTTCACCTCCTGGTGCTCTAACCAAGTGAGGCTATGGCTGGGAAATGAAGCCTCTCAGTAAGACACATCAGATGCAGCTCTGACCTTCACTGACACTGACTGTCCGGATGTGCCTTCCAAGACCAGGGGCAGGTTCCTGTCTAACCCATGCTGAAATTGATGCTGGCAAAGAGTGTCACCCTGAAACGCTGCCTGCATCGAGCCTGGTACACTCGCAAAGCACTTTCTGTCCCATGTCCCAGTTATCCTTGCATCAACACTTGAAGCAGCCAGAACTAGCATAAAGGTGAAGAAAATGAGAGACGGTCTATGTGATTTCCCTTGGGTCATCCGGGAGCAAAGAGCTCTGGGGTAAAGTTCTATGTTCTTCCCATTGCCCTGAATCAAGTTCCTTACTTTTTTGGGAAGATTCTAGAGACTCCTGCTCAAGATAGAGGTTAGGAGACTTTGCAAAGTACTCAGGATGACGTGGTGGTAGGCAAGTCTATGGAATACTAACATGGCTTTTCTCAACTGGTAAAAGTATTTTTCCAATTAACTGAGTACGCAGACCAATCATCAGAATAAAAAAGAATTCAAAATATACCTTGAACTCTAAGGGTATAGAAAAATATACTGAGGAGCAAACCACTTCTCTGATACACTTCAAATGATCATTGACCATCACTTCTAAACTGGCTAGACAATGGCTGGAGGCACACAGCATTCTCTAAGATGCAGATGGAAGAAAAGCCCTCCATGTTACCACATCCAATGCCTTTCCAGCCACCTGCCCTTCCCCTCTGGTCTATCTGTGTGAGCAAGATAAGCACTCTCTTTCCCTCTCCCGGGATAAATTCTTCCTGATCTAGGACAGATAGGTGAGAGGTTTTCCTCCAGAGCCATGCCTTGCCCGCAAGAACCCACATTCTACCTGGAATGCCGTTACATGTTTTCTGCCTGTCCAGTTCCTCTGCTCAGACATCTCCAAGTGCAGTGACCATCCTTCCAGCTGCCACTGTCCCTGTCTGCCTGCTACTACAGCGTGTGGCATATTCTAATTGCTGTTTCTGCATCTGTCTCCTGGCCAACATCACAGGCTAACTGATCCATAAAGTGTGTAAACTTATCTATAATCCCTACAGCTCCAAATACAGACGACCTCTCCAGCCACTTTCTTACATGTCAAGGGAGCACTGTGCTATTCCCACGGCCACCAGGCCTCTTATCAGATTTAAAAAGACTACAGGATGAGGGAAGGGAATATGGGTTGAGTATCTTTTATCTGAAATGCTTGAGACCAGAAGTTTTTTGGATTTCAAATTGTTCTGGATTTTGGAATATTTGCATATACATAATGAGATATCTTAGGAATGGGACCAAGTCTGAAAAGGAAATTTGTCCACGTTTCATATATGCCGTATCACACTGCCTCAAGGTAATTTTAAACATAATATTTGAAATAGTTTTGTGCATGCAACAAAGTTTTGACAGCACTGTGACTGTGACCTGTCACAGGAGGCCAAGTGTGGAATTTCCCACCTATGGTGTCATGTCGGTGCTCAAAACATTTCAGATTTTGGAGCATTTTGGATTTTTGATTTTCAAATTAGTTCTACCTATAGTAGTCCCTGCAGCAGTGCCACCAATAAGCTTGACTCTAAGGCCAGGACAGAAGATACACACACACACACGCGCACACACACACACACACACACACACACATACACACACACATACATACACACACACACATACACTCACACACACACACACACGATGCACCCATCCACACATACACACACCCTCATCACATTCCCTTGACTTCTCCAGACCTCCTCATTCTGGGGAAAGGTTTGGATATTTTGTCCCCTCTAAAATCTCATGTTGAAATGTGACCTCCAATGTTGGAAGTGGGCCTAGTGGGAGGTGTCTGGGTCAAGAGGCTGGATCCTTTTTTTTCTGAGATAAAGTTGCCCAGGCTGCAGTGCAGGGGCACAATCTCGGCTCACTGTCACCTCCACCTCTCAGGTTCAAGTGATTCTCCTGCCTCAGCCTCCTGAGTAGCAGGGACTATAGGCATGCCTGGCTAATTTTTGCATTTTTAATAGAAACAGGGTTTCGCCATGTTGGCCAAGCTGGTCTTGAACTCCTGACCGCAGGTGATCTGCAGGCGGATCCCTCATGAATGACTTGGTGCCCTCCCCACAGTAATGAGTTCTCACTCTCTTAGTTCACACAAGAGCTGGTTGAGCTGGTAAAGGAGCAGGTGTGGCTCCCTCTCTCTCTTGCTCCCTGTGTCATCATGTCACACATCTTTTCCCTGGTTGCTTTCTTTCTTCTTTTTTTTTTTTTTAAATATATTATTATTATTATTTTGAAAGACGGGGTTTCACCATGTTGGTCAGGCTGGTCTCGAACTCCCAACCTCAGGTGATCCGCCCACCTTGGCCTCCAAAGTGCTTGGATTACAGGCATGAGCCACCATGTCTGGACTTCCCTGATTGCTTTCTACCGTGATTGGAAGTTTCCTGGGGCCTCACCAGAAGCAGATGCCAGCATCATGCTTCTTGTACAGCCCGCGGAACCGTGAGCCAAAACAAACCTCTTTTCTTCATAAATTACCCAAGTCTCAGATATTTCTTTATAACAATACAGAATGAACTAACACAGGTTCAGTTCTTGGGCTTAGCATGAGGTGCTGGGATAGGCACTGTGCTCACTGTCTATGTCTCTCAGAGGAGAAGAAATTTTTTTGTCTTGATAACTTACCCAGGATACTCATTTGAACTCATGGTCAAGCAGGGAGGTGAGCAGAACAGGGAAGGTTATCCTGTTTTCCAAATGAGGAAATAGTCTGTTCCCAAGGTTACAGAGAAAAAGAAAAAGAAAAAAAAAGGGCAAAACCTCAACTCAAACCCATATAGTCCGTTTCCCAGTCCAACACTTTTTCTGCTAAACCACACGCTCTGAACCGGGCACGCAGGCAAATCCAGAGGACATGCAAATAGCAGGACACAAGCTTCAGTGCTGGTGCTGTCCAGGCACAAGGTGACCTCACCTTGAGGGAAGGTCATCATGAGAAGTCGCAGCCACTTTCTCTAGAGGAATCTGTGCTTTTGCGGGGGGGGGAGTTCTCCCATGGTTTTGCCATGTCCAGGATACCAGCATCCCCCATCCCTATGCCTCCCTAAGACGTATGTCTTAAGACCGGCAGCCAGCTTTATGCTCCTACCAAGCCCGCAGGCCATCTCCTGAACCAAACACATTTGTCCACAAGAACTTTCCTGACAAGAATCACAGGACTGGAGGGAGGTCTGGCTCCTTTTGCAGTTTAGAAATGCTCAGCTTCTCTGGCCCAGGTCCCTTCAGCCCCATGATGGAAAAGAGATGAACTGTCCAAGTCCAGGAAGCTGGGGACTAGGCCAGAGGGGAAAAGAGGCTCAGCTCTCCGAAGAATGTGCCTTTTATTTAAGCAATCCCTTGGCTTTTGCACTTTACTCAGAAGGGTTAGCGCTTTGATGGGCTGTGTGACTGCACGGGGCTGAGAAGGGCACACTTGTTAAATATTCACACACTTGACTAGAGCCTCTCTGAGCACACTGGTCACAGTCACAGTCATCCCCACAGAATGCAACCTAAATAGGCAGAGAAAGAAATCATGCATGTGAGACCTGTAGGTGCAGCCATCCAGGAGGGAAACCAGCTATTCTAAAGATTGACTCTATAAAGCAGATGTAATTTTCTGAGGGAAGAAACTGGGCCAGTGGTAGGCAGAGGGGAGGCTGCACTAACCGGTGGAAAACGCTCCTCGGGGGGAAAAAAGGCATTAGACTTGCAGGGATGAAGACCTCCACTCCGCACCTCTTTCTTCATTTAGACGCTTCCAAAGTGCTCTTAGTCCTTGACTTAAACATACCATAAAATCAAACTGCCAACTGCCAAACGAGGAAGGGGCACAAGCAGGCAATTAATCAAAGAAGAAACACAAACAGTTAATGTTTGAGAAATGCATAACCTCACAAATTAATAATAAAAAAGGTGGCAGCTCAGTCTTGACGTGCCATACCCTGCCATGAGCCAGGCGCTCTGGTCCAACCCAAACAGCATGCTATTCCCAGAAAGACTCTGCCGGGCTTGTCTGACCCGCCTTATTCTGTTGTTGTTGTTCTGTTATGTTTTGTTTCAGGCTTTTAGCACCGGAAGCCATGGGTTTTAGTCTCTGTCTCTAGTGGTAAGCGGAAAAGAGGGATGAGGAAAGGGCTTTACTGACATAACCAGAAACAGAATCTGAGAACCCGTGACTGCATTCTCTCCCTTGGACAGCCCCTGCGTACTGTTACTTCTATTGTCCAAGGTCAAGGCAGAGGCATCGAGACCATCAGAGCCAAGATTAGAATCCGTGTTTTTCGATGTTAATAGGCTGCTCTTAACCATGGTACAGCAGACTCTCTTACGAGTTAGAAAAATATTTTTTGAAAAGAAAGATCATCCTCAGTGTTGATGAGGAGGGGACACACCCTCTCCAGAAGATCACAGCAGAGTGGGGGCAGCTGTAGCCAAGAGAGGAACTACAGGCTGTGGCAATGCCTCCGAGCACACCACAAGGATCTCCCAGCACACTGCCTGCGTGTCTAATGGCATTGTCTAGTTTGTACATGTGCACAGGGGAATTCAAAATCAAACACAGCAAATACAATGGTGAAGAGAGAAGAAGACAAAAAAGGTCATAATCACATGTGATTTCTTTTCTTGGTGGTCTAGGAATCATCACTATTTTTTTTTTTTTTTGAGACGGAGTTTTGCTCTTGTTGCCCAGGCTGGAGTGCAGTGGTGTGATCTTGGCTCACTGCCACCTCCGCCTCCCAGGTTCAAGTGATTCTCCTGCCTCAGCCTCCCAAGTAGCTGGGATTATAGGCATTCGCCACCATACCCAGCTAATTTTGTGTTTTTAGTAGAGACAGGGTTTCTCCATGTTGGTTACGCTGGTCTCGAACTCCTGACCTCAGATGATCCACTCACCTTGGCCTCCCAAAGTGCTGGGATTACAGGCGTGAGCTGCCGCGCCCGGCCTGGAATCATCACTATTATGATGTATTCTTGGAAAATAAGAAATAAATTATTTGGGGGTAAAGAGATGGGAAGTCAACATAATTCTGCCTCCTGGCTACAGCAATTTTCATGTTCACCTATTTTGTATATTTAACAGAATAGAAGGGCAAATTCTACAGTGGACTTACAGCCTGGGCTCCAAGTCAAGTAGTAGCTGAACTCCCAGCCCTGCCACTGACTGACTGCAGAGCCTTGCTCAAATTCCTGAACCTCCCTGTGCCTCAGTTGCCTTGCTTGTAAAATAGGACTAGTAGTAGAATTTCCTATAAGTCATGGAGCTGTCAGGAAGATGAAACAGGATGACAATACACGCAAACCACTTAGAACAGAGTCTGGCATATAGTCCTGTTCAATGAGTAAATGCATTAGTTTTTTTTTAATATAATAGTAGAAATTCAATTACGAATCCAATTTTGTATTCAAAATTCTATTATACAACCATTTTTAAAAGTATTGTTTGACCTGCTTTGTAATGATTTACTATAAATGGCTATATAAACCTCCATTGACTTGCACCTTATTTTCCAAACCCCTCCCTACAGGGGGTCATGCCACCTCCTGTTGAATTCTCCCTCTAATGCTACCACATCAGCCAGCCTGGCAGGCGGTCCTCACGCAGGTCTCCAGGGAAGACCCCATTTCCAGGTGGCTGGATCTCAGCCTCACGGGCTTTGAGGTAAGACAGGCCAGGTTCAAATCCTGGCTGTGTGACCCTGGGCAAATGTCCTTATTCAAAAAGAGCACAGCTCGGTACACTGTGTCAAGACCGCAGGGGACAAGGTCTGCAAAGTGCTTGTGCTCGTGCCCAGGATATAATAAACACTCAATACATTTGGCTACGATTACTTTTTAAAACCCACAATGTGAAGCAAGGAAAGAGCAAGGATCATGTTTGTTTTCTTTCTCACCCCATTTTTAACACTTAGCATGATGGGAACTCAATAAAAATGTGTTGAGTCAACAAATAAATAAATGGAGGGATGGATGGGTAAATGGATCAGCGACTATTCGAGCTGGAAAGGATTTTTTAAACAGCTTTATTGAAATATAATCTACATACCATATAATTTATCCATATAAATTGTACAATCCAATAGTTGCAGTATATTTAGAGTTACACAAACATCACCACGATCTAATTTTTTAAATTGCGGTAAAATATACAGGGCACAATATTTATTATTTTACCCACTGAATGTACAATTTAGTGGCATTAAATGCATTCACAGTGTTGTGTAACCATCATCATCATCACTACTTATTTTTTTTTTTTTTGAGACAGAGTCTCACTCTGTCACCCAGGCTGGAGTACAATGGCACGATCTCAGCTCACTGCAACCTCTACCTCCCATGTTCAAGCAATTCTCATGCCTCAGCCTCCTGAGTAGCAGAGATTACAGGTGTGTGCCACCATGCCTGGCTAATTTTTTTTATATCTAGTAGAGACAGGGTTTCACCATGTTGGCCAGGCTGGTCTCAAACTCCTGTCCTCAGGTGATACTCCCACCTCAGCCTCCCGAAGTGCTGGGATTACAGGCGTGAGCCACTGCACCTGGCCAATCATCACTATCTAGACCCAAAACTTTTTCATTATCTCCAACTTGAACTCTGTACCCATTAAACAATAACTCCCCATTCCCTCCTGCCCCCAGCACCTGCAAACTTCTTTTCTACTTTCTATGTCTATGAATCTGCCTATACTAGATACCTGATATAAGTGGAACCATCTAATATTTGTTCTTCAGGTCTGGCTTATTTCACTTAGCATATTTCCAAGATGCGTTCAAGTTGCAACACATATCAAAATTTGCTCCATTTTTAAGGCTGAATAATATCCCATTGTTATGGAATAACATTTGTTTATCCATTCATCTGTGATGGGCACATGCTTGCTTCCACCTTCTGGCTATTGCGAATAATAGTGGGTTCTTGGTGTACCAGTATCTATTCTAGTCCCTGCTTTCAATTCTTTTGGATATATACCTAGGAGTGGAATTGCTGGATCATACCATAATTCTATGTTTAACTTTTTGAGAAACGACCAACCTGTTTCCCACAGCAGCTGCACTATTTTACATTCCCACCGTGATGCATGAGAGTTCCAATTTATTTATTTGAGATGGAGTCTTGCTCTGTTGCCCAGGCTGGAGTGTAGGGGCTCAATCTCGGCTCACTGCAACCTCCACCTCCCGGGTTTGAACAATTCTCCCACCTCAGCCTCCTGAATAGCTGACACTACAGGCATGTGCCACCATGCCCAGCTAATTTTTGTATTTTTGGTAAAGATGAGGTTTCATCATGTTGGCCAGGCTTGTCTTGAATTCCTGACCTCAAGTGATCCACCCGTCTCGGCTTCCAGTGTGCCGGGATTACAGGCATGAGCCCCTGAGCTCGGCCATTCCAATTTCTCTATGCTCTCGCCAGCACCTCGCTTGTGTTTAGTTGTTTTAAGTTATAGCTATCCTAGTAGGTGTAGTAGGTATGAATTGGTATCTCATTGTGGTTTTGATTTGCATTTCCCTAATGACTAATAATGTTGCCTATCTTTTTCATGTGCATATTAGTTTTTGTAAATAATCTTTGGAGAAATGTTCATTCAAGCTCTTTTTGCCCATTTTTGAATTGGCTTGTTTGTTTGTTGTTGTTGTGTTGTACAAGTTGTTCACATACTCAGGATATTAACCTTTTATCAGATATATGATTTGCAAATAATTTCTTCTTGGTATATTTTGCAATAATCTTGCATATGGTGTAAGATAAGCATCCAGCTTCATTCTTTTGTATAATTTAATTAACTAATTAATTATTTCAGATAGGGTCTCACTCTGTTGCCCAGGCCAGAGTGCAGTGGTGCAATCATAGCCCACCACAGGCTCAAACTCCTCGGTTCTGCAATCCTCTCACCTCAGCCTCCTGAGTAGCTGGCACTACAGGTGCGTATCATCACGTCCACCTAATTTTTTTTGTTTGTTTTTGAGATGGAGTCTCTCCCTGTTGCCCAGGCTGGAGTGCAATGGCATGATCTCGGCTCGCCACAATCTCTGCCTCCCGGGTTCAAGAGATTCTCCTGCCTCAGCCTCCTAAGTAGCTGGGATGACAGGTGTGTAATCCTGGCTAATCTTGCATTTTTAGTAGAGATGGGGTTTCACCGTGTTGGTCAGGCTGGTCTCAAACTCCTGACCTCAAGTGATCAGCCCGCCTCAGCCTCCCAAAGTGCTGGGATTATAGGCGTGAGCCACCACGCCCGGCCCCACGTAATTTTTAAACTTTCGTATCGATGAGGTCTTGCTATGTTGCCCAGGCTGGTTTCAAACTCCAGACCTCAAGCAATCCTCCAACCTTGGCTTCCCAAAGTGCTGGGATTATAGGTGTGAGCTACCATACCCAGACAGCTTTATTCTTTTGCATGTGAATGTTCAGTTTTCGCAGCACTATTTGTTGAAAAGATCACCATCTATTTTCACCACCCCAAAAAGAAACGCCCTACTCATTAGCAGTTATTCCCTATTCCCTCCCTTCCACTCCCCATTCCCTCCCAGCCCCAGGAAACCGTGAATTTACTTCTTCTCTGAATAGATTTGCTGATTGTGGACATTGTTGTAAATTGAATCACACAAAATGGTCTTTTGTGACTAGCTTCTTTCACTTAACATGATGTTTTCAAGATTCACAAGACCTAAAAAGGATTTTTTCAGGTCATCTAATCTAACCCTGTTTTCAATATCACAGAGTACCTTGGTAATAGAGTCCATACACAGGCCCGTTCTGTGTTTTCTGCCTCTCCATCAAGGTTTTAAGTCTGCCTTTACATGGTGCCACTTGACTAGACCACTATTTCCCCATATTACCTCTTGTTCAAATCTTACCCATTCCTCTCACTGGACCCCATCTCCCCCAGGAAGCCATCTGGAGAGCCCATTCAGGTGTAATTCTCTATCTCTGAAATCCTATAGTAAACAATTACTCTTTAATAGATGTGAGGCCACATGGGATTAGGAATCCAATTTCTAAGTATAAAAGCCTTCCTCCAGTTGAGAAGGACAAACCTCTACCTTCATGGGAAGTGAACACTGAAAGGCTTCAGAAAATCTCAGTTTGATATATCTGGACATGTTTTGGATCACCTCCTTTACACAAGGAAATCAGCTGATCATGACAGATTTGTCAGCCTGCCGGACCGGGTAGTGGCAAAAGTCAGCTTTGGAATCCAACAGACACGGGTTCAAGTGCTACTTTTCCTATATATTGAGACCTTGGGCAAGTTAACTAACTTGTTTTGTGGTCCCTATCTTGTCCTGACATCCACCTTTGTCACTGATAATTGTCTAATGCTTCTTGCTAGACTGAAATCTCCCTGATGGCAAGAATCAAGCCTTCTTCCTCTGGGCCTTTCACAGTTCCCAGATATCTCATAATAGGGCCCTAGAAATGCCCCTGCTATTCTGTGTCTCAATTCTTTTTCTTTGAGACGGAGTCTTGATCTGCTGCCCAGGCTGGAGTGCAATGGCACAATCTCAGCTCACCGCAACCTCTGCCTCTCAGGTTCAACCAATTCTTCTGCCTCAGACTCCTGAGTAGCTGGGATGACAGGCATGCACTACCACACCTGGCTAATTTTTTTTTGTTTGTTTTTGTTTTTTTAGTAGAGATGGGCTTTCACCATGCTGGCCAGGCTGGTCTTGAACTCCTGACCTCAGGTGATCTACCCGCCTCAGCCTCCCAAAGTGCTGGGATTACAGGTGTGAGACATCGCATCTGGCCTCGATTCTTTAAATCTATAATTCTCAAAGCAGAGTCCCTGGCCCAATGTAAGAGAGTAAGAGTTTCTAAAAGAATAAAAAATGTGGCAGTCTCCTGGGACCGCCTGGGTTACCCGGGAGATCCTGTGTCTTCAAACCCTGCGAGCCCATACTTTAAAACAAAATGAAGAAATCAAGGCTTAAGGAACTAGAGAGTTGCCTGCAACAAGTGGATGGATTCAAAAAGCCCAAGCTACTTCAGAACAGTATCCCACCAGGCCGCACATTGCAGGGACGGATATGACTTTTCTAAAGACTGCTCTGGAAACGGCAAGAACAGCAGTATATTCTTTACGCAAATCCTCAACTAGAGAACATATTCCAAAGAAAGCTGCGGAATGGAAAATCAAGATAGATATTATTGCAGAGCTTCGATATGACCTGCCGGCATCATACAAGTTTCACAAAAAGAAATCAGTGGACATTGAAGTGGACCTAATTCGGTTTTCCTTTTAAAAGCCCCCACAAACAAAAGTAGTTTAAAACCTATTTAAAATGAGTAAAAAATTGGTTTATAAAAAAATAAAAAATGCATCCAAAATGTGTATTTTCTTCAGTTCTTACAGGCAAGTGTATTACATGGGAATTCATTTTTATAAGGAACTAAGAACATAATATGTGAGTTATTGAGGGTTAATAAACCTTGGCATTAATAAATAAAAATTAGTCTGTTACAAGAGTTTATGAGAATGAAAATGAATGAGAATATTCATTTTCTATTCTGTAAAGAAGGGTGAGCACCATCCATCACTAAACAATACAGCAGAACTCCTGTATGCACCCAGGCTAAGAGCTGGAATTCCAATTCTCAGGAAGGGCGTTTTCTTATTAGTGCAGAAGACATTTGTTGTGCACTTTTTTTCAGCTACCCACCCTTCCTATGCTTGGTTATTTCCTCTCAGAAGATCCACCTCCCCAAGATTGAAACTGGAATTTACAGCAAGTGATTACGGGGAGATGGTGGAGTGATGTTCATCTACCTCATATCCCTTAGTAAATTCCTCTTCTATTATCTATAAGCCTGCTAGTGTGGGTTCTGGTGTTTGCAACCCTGACCCTTGATGGCTACAATGCAGTGTCGGCACTTTCTTGGTTGTAAACTGCTTCTATTCTATTAATTTATATTACTTATAAAATTGTTTTTAGTACAAAACATTAGCCAGGCATGGTGGCACACACCTGTAGTCCCAGCTACTCAGGAGGCTGAGGCAGGGGCAATTGCTTGAACCCGGGAGGCGGAGGTTGTAGTGAGCTGAGATTGTGCCACTGCAATCCAGCCTGGGTGATCGAGTGAAAAAAAATGGCTTTTTGGAGTATCTGTTGATTGTTGTCCTGAGTATTTGCTGTATTACCACGTTGATTAGTTTTCTCTTCTCCTTTAATCCTTTGTTACTACCAAATTCTTTCCCACTGCAGAGTGGGAATGAGTGAACTCAGTGGGCTACAAGGTCTTTGCTCCCCTGAACCGGGTCACAGTCCAGAGGGCTTGGAAACCACAACCGGAGTAAACGTTTCCTAGGAATTCAGCTCTGCTTCCTCCCTCCTGGGACACGTCAGTGAAAGCATCTCAAGGGGAGGCACAGACACTCCACAGGGGGGACACCCCTGCACTCACCCTCTTTGGACAGCTCCCATCCCAGCAGCATTGTCCCTGGTCAGAATTCAGTAGATGCCTCTGTAGGCATGAGCTGGGCACCACAGCGCGAGTTGCAGGTGCAGACAGTTTAGAGCTTGCGTGGGTTGTGGCATCTGCCTTCTGGGTTGGGAGGAAGGTTTTTGTTGGCTCAAATATGCACAGCCTGCACAATCAGGAAAGTCAGTTTAAACCAAACTGAGGCTAAGTGATCCCCAGACACCTGGGTGGAGAAAGCGATGTTTCCAGATTTTTCAGGCAGGCTGTTATTATTTCTCAATGCCCCACCTAGCCCTCTGGCAAGTTCAGTCTGACAAGAAGCGGACATGTGTGATGTGTGTCCAGCAGAGATGGTGACCACCCAGCCTCGGCAGCACGCCAGCCAGAGGAAGGGCAGGCATCATCAGAGATGAACCAGAGAGATTCGGGGAGAGGGGAGGGGCACTGGGAAGGTCTCTCAACTTCAACTTTCCCTTGAAAGAGATGGGATTCCCTCAGTGTACCACCCAGTAATACAAAGGAAGGTTATATACTGTTGCGGCCTGGGTTTTGTTTTGCTTTAATGTGGGCAAAGTTACTAAGAAACGGTGTTGCCAAAATTTACACCCCAGGTTTATATCAATCACCCCACGCAGCAGCTCAAACTTGTCACAAAATGGTTGAGCATTTGGAGCATAGCATAGGCAGATCTTTTCTTTTCTTTCTTTCTTTTTGTTTTGTTTTGTTTTGTTTTGTTTGAGATGGAGTCTCGCTCTGTCGTCCAGACTGGAGTGCAGTGGCACCATCTTGGCTTACTGCAACCTTCACTTCCTGGATTCAAGCAATTCTCCTGCCTCAGCCTCCCAAGTAACTGGGACTACAAACACATGCCACCACCCCCAGCTAATTTTTTGTATTTTTAGTAGAGATGGGGTTTGGCCATGTTGCCCAGGCTGGTCTCAGGCAATCCACCCGCCTCAGCCTCCCACAGTGCTGGGATTACAGGAGTGAGCCACCGCCCCTGGCCTTGCTCACATCTTTCCTTTTAGCTAGATTATGGGCTCTTTCAAGTCAAGGTTCTTCTTTCATGCTCATGGGTACGCTTTGTGGCATCAGTCTAAGGCCCTGTAGGTGGCAAGTGCTCAATCAGTCCACTGATTATCTACCGTTGGGACGAGAGATATATAAAACAGAGTCTTGGACAATATTTGCATCCATACAGGGGAAACTGAGGCTCAATGACCTGCCCACTCCATACAGCAGGGCCAAGGTTAGAGTCTGCTTTTGAGACTCCTAACCCAGTGCTTTCCTTTACAAATTTCATAGACGGCTCCTCAGTGTGATGTTGGAGGACATGAAATTGATGGTTTCTTTAAAAATAACGTGGCCCCAGTTTAAATGTGGAATAATGGAGTTTTTATTGTGGTAAAGTGTGCCAGAGAATGGTTCATACTTCTACTGGTGATTTTTGCTTGCAGCCTCTGGCTACAAGGAAAGCACAATGCGTAATAATAAAAACAGTTGCCAACATCAATTAGGTACTGACTGTCCTGGGTAAGTCCTTTCCCCATCCTCACTCAGTGCCCAGGACAGCCTGATCATGACTCCTCTGTAAGCCAGATAAAGATGCTGCCTCATGGCCCAGCCCGAGTTCAGGGCTGTGTTTAAAGAATCAGCAGTTAAGCAGAAAAAAGTTAGTTGGAAGCAATCCAGACCTTCACTGCAGTCTCTAGAGAAAACACCAAACGGGAAGTGCATTCCTAGCACAAAGCAAAAGTCTTAAATTTTTTCTTTCCCAACTCTGCAGCTCTAAGGGTCTATTTCCAGCAGAGCAACTGCCCCAGCAGCCGTATGTGCTGCTCCCCGACGTCATCGTGCAAATCCTCCCACCTGGTTCTTCACTCCCTCACCTCCTTCACTTCTGGCATCTACACATTCCTCCTCTGCCAGCCTCTCTCTGCTCTCTTCATTGGGAATTCCAATATTGGCTCCATTTGTCCATGGCTTTTTCATCTCTGAATGACCTCAATCTGCATAATAATCGAGGGAGAACAGCCAAGAAAGCTCTGCCAGAAGTGTCCTTTGGAGGAAATTACTTAGAAGGCTGCACAAGCACAGATATTTTTTGGTTTGTTTGTTTGTTTGTTTGTTTGTCTTGAGACAGGGTCTCGCTCTGATACTCAGGCTGGAGTGCAGTGGCATGATCACAGGTCACCGCAGTCTTGATCTCTCAGGCTCAGGCGATCCTTCTGCCTCAGCCTCCCAAGTAGCCAGGACTACAGGTGTGCACCACCACACCTGGCTAATTTTTGAAATGGTGTTTTGGCATGTTGTCCTGGGCTCAAGTGATCTGCCGGCCTTGGCCTCCCAAAGTGTTAGGATTACAGGTCTGAGCCACCACATCCGGTTGCAAGGAAGTTTTTAATACTCATATGTTGATGGTCTTACTCCCTGTACACTCATTTTACAGATTAGAAAACTGGGGTTTAATAATACTAGTACTAGGCCAGGCATGGTGGCTCATGCCTGTAATTCCAGCACTCCGGGAGGCTGAGGGGCTGTGGATCATCTGAGGTCAGGAGTTTCAGACCAGCCTGGCCAACATAGCGAAACCTCATCTCTACTAAAAATACAAAAATTAGCTGGGCGTGGTGATGTGCACCTATAGTCCCAGCTACTTGCAAGGCTGAGGCAGCCAAATCGTTTGAACCCGGGAGGTGGAGGTTATGGTGAGCTGAGATCGCACCATTGCACTCTAGCCTAGGTGACAGAGTGAGGCTCTGTCTCAAAAAAAAAAAAAAAAAAAAAAAAAATACTAGTACTAGTGAATACTTACACTATTATAATAATTATTATTATTAGCTAGATACTGTCCTATATTGTACAAATGCTAACTTATTTAATTTCACAGTGACCATATTAGGTAGGTGCTCTTATATCCTTTTCAAAGATCACAGGTTCCTGGTGCACAAATCTAGTAAGTGGCAGGTTTGGAATTTAAATTGAGGTTTGTCTGACTCCAGAGACCAAGCTCTTAACGACAGTGTTCTTTGCCTTTTGGGTCCTATTTCTGTAGCCATCTATGAAGCAAGTAGGCTTTGGAAGTCTAAATAGAAAGAGAAGGAACCAGATAGAAGGATTTAGCAAAGGAATTAAATTAACATGAAATTCTACCACCAGCCATGCTATTAAACATCAGGTGATTATTAAAATATAAACATGGTTGGGGAATGTGCTAGGTCTCTAAATAAGACCAATTTATTTGTGAAGGAATAGCTAAAAAATTCAGTGACTTTCTAATCCACTGCAAATTATTTAATCAATAAAACACAATTACTTTTCAAATAATCTTTGAAAGTTCCAAGAAGTCTTGAGGTGTTTAATTGCTATTTAACCAGATAGCAGCAGTTGAGTTACACAGATATCCATTTCATATAAAATGCTCTTTGCAGATGGAACACTCTGTCAAATTTTCCATTAGAAAGACATATTTTCAGGGCAGATACAAGGGTTTTAGGTTACAAATTAATTTCGCTTCCCTGTTGTTCTCTAGGCAGGCAGGGGGAGGCTGGAATGGCTGATGCAGGCATCCACAGCTCCTGCCTTGTTAACTCAGGAGCGCAATGAACCTCCCTGGCAATAATAAACAATAGATACAAAATCAGAATCACTGGTGTAGGAATATATGGGTTTTTGTTTTTTTAAAATATGAAATGCTTCATGAATTTTTGTGTCATTCCTTGTGCAGAGGCCATGCTGATCATCTCTGTATCACTCCAATTCTGGTACATTTGCTGCTGAAATGATCATAGCAATCCAAGTTCTAACCAGGCAGCCCTCCAGGTAATTTTTATGCACATGATAGTTTGAGAAGCACTGTTCTAGCCTACTTTTTAAAACATTTGGTGAGGCCGGGCGCGGTGGCTCATGCCTGTAATCCCAGCACTTTGGGAGGCAGAGGTGGGTGGATCAACTGAGGTCGGGAGTTCGAGACCAGCCTGACCAAACATGGATAAATCTCGTCTCTACTAAAAGTACAAAAATTAGCTGGGCATGGTGGCACATGCCTGTAATCCCAGCTACTCAAGAGGCTGAGGCAGGAGAATTGATTGAACCTGGGGGGCGGAGGTTGCAGTGAGCCTAGATTGTGCCATTGCACTCCAGCCTGGGCAGCAAGAGTGAAACTCTGTGACAAAAAAATAAAATAAAACATTTGGTAAACTGTAGCTCAGTGTTTCTCAAACCGTAGTATGCCTATAAACCTGAAGATCTTGTTAACATGCAGATGCTGATTGAGTAGGTCTGGAGTGGGGCCTGATAGCTGGCATTTCCAACAAGCATCTCAAGAGATGCTGATCTGCTGGTCCCAGCACCAAGTAGCAAGGTGTGTGGTCAGGGTATCTGAAGGAATGTGAAGGAGCTCAACAGACCTAATCATGATTCCTAGCACCAGCAGTTGAAACTGTGTGACCTTGCATAAGTCACTCTATCCCTTGAAGGCCGCTTCCTCAGCTATAAAAGGGTACAAAGTGGCCAGTGCGGTGGCTCACGCCTGTAATCCCAGCACTTTGGGAGGCAGAGGTGGGCAGATCACCTGAGGTCAGGAGTTCGAGACCAGCCTGATCAACATGGAGAAATCCCGTCTCTACTAAAAATACAAAATTAGCCAGGCATGGTGGCGCATGTCTGTAGTCCCAGCTACTTGGGGGGCTGAGGCAGGAGAATCACTTGAACCTGGGAGGCGGAGGTTGCGGTGAGCCAAGATTGCACCACTGTACTCCAGCCTGGGTAACAAGAGCAAAATTTTATCTCAAAAACAAGGGTACAAAGTAACACTCTCCACTTTATAAGGCTGTTCTGATGGCTATATACCTATACTTAACACAGTGCTTGGCAAGTAGAAAACACCCAAATACAAGCTGTGGTTGCTGTTATTTTTGAGGGAAGGAAGACACTAGTAAGTGCCCAGTAATGGTCAGTTGTTTTATTTATTGAAAGCAGTTGTGTGGCAATTAGGCACTGTGCCAAGTATTACAGTATTATTACTTACTGATTCCAAAGACTCTATGTCTCCATGTATTATTTTTTCTGTTTAACAGATTAGGAAGCCTAAGCTCAGAGAAGTTTAGTAACTTGGTCATAGTCACAAAGATAGTAAAAGTCGGCCAGGTGCCGTGGCTCACGCCTGTAATCCCAGCACTTTGGGAGGCTGAGGCAGGTGGATCATGAGGTCAAGAGATCGAGACCATCCTGGCCAACATGGTGAAACCCTGTCTCTACTAAAAAATACAAAACTTAGCTTGGCATGGTGGCATGCACCTGTAGTCCCAGCTACTTGGGAGGCTGAGGCAGGAGAATTGCTTGAACCCAGGAGGCAGATGTTGCAGTGAGTTGAGATCGTGCCATTGCACTCCAGCCTGGCGCCTGGCAACAAAACAAGACTCTGTCTCAAAAAAAAAAAAAAAAAAAGATAGTAAAGGGCAGAGCTAGGGTTGAATTTAGGTGTTCCTGCCCAAGTTTTTTTTTCCTTCCCCTCCAGCTTTTTTTTTTTTTTTTTTAAAGACGGGGTCTTGCTCTGCTGCCCAGGCCGGAGTGCTGGATTGCAATGGTTAAAATCACAGCTCACTCCAGCCTTGATCTCCTAAGTTCAAGTGATCCTCCTGCCTCAGCCTCCAGAGTAGCTGGGACCACAGGTGCATGCCACCACGCCCGGCTTATTTTTTAAATTGTTTATAAAGACAGGCTCTCATTATGTTCCCCAGGCTGGTCACAAACTCCTGGCTCAAGTGATCTTCCCCCCAGAGTGTTGAGATTACAGGCATGAGCCACATACCTGGACAATTGCCTAAGTCTTCATGGCCCAGACCGAAGCCTGGTTCTGTCCATGCCCTCCTGAGTCTAGGAAAGGTGGTGAGCTGGCACCTGATGACCCCACAACATGACACATTACAGGACCAGGGAATGCAGAGGCAGAGAATGGGCAGTGGCAGACAGAGGTCTCAAGGAAGGATTGCCAAGGAACAGAGAAAAATCAGGCCCAAGAGAAGGAGAGAACCAGATTCCAAAAGGATTTAGACAGCCAGCAAGCCATCAGGAATGAGCCTAAAGTGATGAGGGCTGTGCCTTCTTTACTTCTGTTTCCCCAGAGCTTAGTACCACGCTGACCATAGTGCTGCCTCATACAGATAAGCAGTTGAATTAATGAATTATTTAAATAACGGATTAATTCATATTTTGAGGGTAGCAACTGATTTGAAATTGGTAGGCAGGATGTCTTGGAGTGGGAGAGAGATATTCACCTCTGGACTTTTCTTTTTTAAAAGAGTGAGCCATTCAAAATCAAAGAACAACTGGAATATTTCCCTTGGAGCGCTGCCAGGGCACACAATGTCTCCTTTTCTTCCCAGGTCAGAAGGCGTTTTGGGCCCAGCCCTTCGGCATGTGTGTGCAGCCAGCAGCCTGTCCGACATACTTACCCACTTGTGCTCTGGAACACAAAGGCCTCCCGCCTGCCAAGCCCAACACAAATGCCTTCTTCACCACAGTCCTCTGGCGTGTGTGGGTTCAGCTGCTGCTGCTGCTGAAAGTCCCCCTCCAGGGCCAAAGTGAGGTGAGGCTCCAGTGGCTCCAGTCTCTCCACTACTGCCCAGAGAAAGAGACCACAGTACTTTCTCAACCATCGAGTCCCCTTCACTGGCCACGAGGCATGAAGTTCAACAGCCCAGCAACTTGAGGAAGAAGAAAAGGGGCCCTTTTCTGTTCAAAGACCAGCCTCGACACATTGTGTGCAATCATCCGTTTATCAGAAATTCTTCTTCAGGCACTGGGCTGGGTTCTGTGGACTCATCGATGAGTAAGACAGGCTTCTTTTCTTTAAGGAACTCACAGTGCAAAATGGGATTCAGAGACCGAAACGAGGGCCTACGTGGTGTTAGAGACGTGTGGCTGGAGCATCTCAGAGGATCAGAAAAGCATCACAAATGTGGCATCTTTTAGCTGGGCATTGAAGGATGAGTAAAAGTGCAGCAGGCAAATGGGAGAAGCAGCTCTCTAGCTAGAGATGAAAACATGTATGGTGGGTTTGAAGAATGACTGGCAATCCTGGCCTAGAGTTCAGGAAAGAGGATGGGGGAAGGCAGGGGCTAGAAGTCAGCTCATTTGCTTTTCTAGAGTAGGAAACCAACAAAGATTCTTAAGCAGGGAGGAACAAGATGAAAGCTGGGTTTTGGATACAACTCTGACTGCAACAAGGGGTGTATGTCCCCAGATACTGGCCTATTAGTAGACATTCAATAAATATTTACAGAATGAACAACTGATTTCAGGAGGTAAATAGTAAGTCTGGCAAGAAGTCTGGCCAGACTTAATGCCTCTCCCTAAATGCTTCCTTTAGTTATTTTTTTCTCGTAAGAGAATAGAAGCTTTTCTTTTCCTGTATTGAACCATTACAAATGTATATAATCTGAAATTGCAGGCATAATTACACAATGTCTTATGTGGTTGGGAGTTTCATGAGTGTTGGCTTTGTCTTCCTCGCTGACTTTTGACTCCGTGACAGCTGGGGCAATGCCTTTTGAGCTCTCTCTGCATTGCCCAACAGCATCTAGCACGTGTGGGGAACAGAGTATGCTCCAGGTAAGCAACACATGAAACAGACTCAAGGAGCACAAGAGCTGTTCAACTCTCTCATTTTACACCACTGATCACAGGGTGAAATGATAACATTTTGGATATATTGGGTTAAATAAAATATATTAAAATGAATTTTACCTGTTTTTATTTTCTTTAATGTACTCCTAGAAAACTTAAAATGCATCTCAAACTTTTTTTCTTTTTTCTTTTTTTTGAGACAGGCTCTCACTTTGTCACCCGGGCTGGAGTGTAGTGGTGTGATCTCAGCTCACCACAGCCTCTGCCTCCTGGGTTCAAGCAATTCTCCAACCTCAGCCTCCTAAGTAGCTGGGACTACAGGCACATACCCCCATGGCTGGCTAATTTTTGTATTTTTTGGTAGAGACAGGGTTTCATCATGTTGACCAGGGTGGTCTTGAACTCCTGACCTCAAGTGATCTGCCCACCTTGGCCTCCCAAAGTTCTGGGATTAAAGGCAGGAGCCATTACACCTGGACCTTTAAATTCTCTTTCTACTGGCAAGAGCTGGTCAATAACACAACTATTGTACCAAATTTGGGCTAAATAAATGTTTTAGGCCCATTTAACCAAAGGAATTAATCTGAGTGGCAACAGAATGGATAAGTTTTGATTTGTTGGGCATGGGAATGGAGTGCTGGGGAGTTGTGACCTGAATTAAGAAAGAAGTCCTCACTGGGGTACCAGAAGCAGATTTTTATGATGTGCCACTCATTGGGGCAAGAAAAGGGCCAAACATCCAAAATGAGACCAAATGTCAAAAAAGCCCACAAGCCTTCCAGTGATGACAAGGATGACCCTGGACCCACTTCCGATCCAGGATCCTCCCCTTCAGTGTTCTAGCTCTGCACTGGGCCTTAACTTCCCCAGCTCCTGTCTGCCCCCTCCACTGACCTCAGGTAACCTCCCAAACCTCCCTCCCTGACCCCTGTCCTCTTCACTTGCTCCCACCGGTCTCTCCAGGACACTAAGCCCAACAACCTCATGCATTCCAAAAAGCCTTTCCCAACCAGCAGCACTAGGGCCAAATACCCATCCCCTCACCAACAGGAGATTCCTGCCAACAATTAAGAAAGGAGGCAGGCAGGGTGTGGTGGCTCATGTCTTTAATTCCATCACTTTGGGAGACCGAGGCATGTAGATCACCTGAGGTTGGGAATTCAAGACCAGCCTGACCAACATGGAGAAACCCCATCTGTACTAAAAATACAAAATTAGCCAGGCGTGGTGGCACATGCCTCTAATCCCAGCTACTTGGGAGGTTGAGGCAGGAGAATGGCTTGAACCTGGGAGGCGGAGGTTGTGGTGAGCCAAGATCACGCCACTGCACTCCAGCCTGGGCAACAAGAATGAAACTCCATCTCAAAGAAAAGAAAAGAGGCACTATGATACAGCATGACCAGCATGGCTTTCAAGCCAGGAAATCCAGATCCTAACTCAGATTTGTCCAATTTCTGCTGTGTGAGTTTAAGGCATATCACAGCCTCTCTGGGCCTCAGCTGCTTATCTGCTACCTACTAATACTGTCCTAAGTCTATAGACTTGACAGAGGGTTCAATGAGCTAATGGGAGTACAAGGGCTTTGCTGAAGAAGAAGTGATACCCAAATGAAAGGGAACATTGTAGTCTAGAGAGGGAAGCAGGAGAAGAGATGTGAAAAGGAAAAGGAGAGTGCGGGAAGGGAGTGTCACTTGCAAAGACAAGGTGTGAATCCCTTCCATTGTGGTAAGAGGGGCTGAACTTTCCTGCAGCAGAAGGGCACCCCCACCCTCCCCAAGAGCCAGCACAGGCCAAACTCTTCCTATCGGAGAACACCACATACCTGGCTTCAGGAATTCTCCCACAGCTGAATAAATGGGAAAATGTCCTAAACAAAACCTGAATGCAGGTCCTGACTTCAGGGAAAATGTCCTAAACAAAACCTGAATGCAGCTGTTAATAAACTGCTTGAGAATTTTTTTTTTTTTTTTTGAGTCTTGCTCTATCACCCAGGCTGGAGTATGGTGGTGTGATCTCGGCTCACTGCAACCTCCGCCTCCCAGGTTCAAGCGATTCTCCTGCCGCAGCCTCCCGAGAAGCTGGGCCTACAGGTGCCCACCACCACGCCCAGCTAATTTTCATATTTTTAAGTAGAGACAGGATTTCGCCATGTTGGCCATGGTTGGCCAGGCTGGTCTCAAATTTCTGACCTCAGGTGATCTGCCCGCCTCGGCCTCCCAAATTGCCGAAATTACAGGTGTGAGCCACAGTGCCAGGCCCTGCTTGAGATTTTAATATTCCATAGCACTGAAAGGAGGATTTTAAGCTCCATTGCAAAAGTTCTAACTCATCCAAGATTCGCTGGCCCTCTCAACCGTCCTGCAACATGGTGAAGAAAGGAAAATGGGGAATCTAAAGAACGGAAGATGTTAAGTCGGGGTTGCTTGCTCTTCGCGCTGCGACGGCCTCTGATAAGCAGTACCCAAAAAGCTGCTTTGAGTTACATTCACATTTTATTTTGGCCTCAACAGAGCCTTTGAAGGAAGGAATTATTATCTCCATTTAACAGAATTGGTAACTGAGGTTTGGACAGGCCCAGTGGAGATTCAGGACTAGCTCTTTCTGTCTAGTAGTGTTTCCCATCGCAGAATCACTCTTTTTTTTTTAAGACAAGACCTTGTTCTGCCACCCAGGCTGGAGTGCAGTGGTGCCATCATGGCTCACTGTGGCCTTGGACTCCTGGTCTCAAGTAATCCTCCTGCCTCAGCCTCCTGAGTAGCTGGGACTACAGGCATGTGCCATCAGGCCTGGCTAATTTTTATGTTTACGTTTTGTAGAGACAGGGGTCTCACTATGTTTCCCAGGCCGGTTTCAAACTGCTGGTCTCAAGCGATCCTCCTGCCTCAGTCTCTGAAAGCACTGGGATTACAGGCATGAGTCACTGCTCCCAGACCACAGATTTTCTTTACTCAGACTCAGACACAATGTAATGACTTGCGATATGTTCAAGACGACGTAGGAAAAAAACAGTAGGACAATAGGTAAGCCCCATTTTTATTTAAAAAACTTTCTATCCAAATATATCTGCATATGTATCTAGGTCTATATAAGAATATGTATATATCATATATATATAGTGCCAAACTAGATCAGTTTCCTCCAAATTGGTTCATATGCCCTAACCACCAATTCTTGACAGTTTAAAGTTTTGCCTTTATATGCTTGTATATTATTATTATTATTATTAATTATTATTATTATTTGAGTCAGAGTCTTGCACTGTCGCCCCGGGCTGCTGCAACCTCTGCTTCCCGAGTTCAAGTGACTCTCCCACCTCAGCCTCCTGAGTAGCTTGGATTACAGGTGCCTGCCACCACGCCTGGCTAATTTTTTGTATTCTTAGTAGAGACTGGGTTTCACTATGGTGGCCAGGCTGGTCTAGAACTCCTGACCTGATGATCCGCCCACCTCGGCCTCCCAAAGTACTGGGATTAAAGGTGTGAGCCACAGCGCCCTGCCTTTTTTTTTTTTTTTTTTTTTAGACAGAGTCCCTATCCCTGTTGCCCAGGCAGAGGTGCAGTGGCATGATCATAGCTCATTGCTTCTATATATTTTCAATGTTTGCTGCTAACTGGCATGATATTTATAATAATTTTTTAATAAAAAAATTCCTAATAGTGTTCACTGAGCCTTTCAAATTGTAAAGGCCACCCCTCCAACATACACATTATTTGGAGAAATAATTATATTATAATATAATATAAATTTATATTCCCTGCTCCTTTTCCAAATTATTACTAAAAGTTTTCTTTTTATTAGTTTCTGTAGCAATTAAACGCACAAACACACACACACATTTCACCCTGTTCTTTTTTTAAGCTTAAAAGGTTAATAAAGTAAGGTGGTAAACATCTTACAATGCAATAAATATTTGCCAAGGGTGGGTGTTTTGGTGTCATCCCCAGTAAAGTGGCCAGACACCATAGCTGAGAGCAAAAGGGCCCACTCGTCATTTCCATCTTTCCAGATGTCCTGGCCCCACCTTTACTTCCTCCAGCTTCCTTCCCAGGCCATCAGGCAGGAAGCCTCCCATTTGCCCGCCTAACTGCTTCTCAACCCACAATCAAAATTTTCCCGGGGAGTCAGTGAGGTGGCTCACGTCTGTAATCCCAGCACTTTGGGAGGCTGAGACGGGTGGATCGCCTGAGGTCAGGAGTTTGAGGCCAGTCTGGCCAACATGGTGAAACTCTGTCCTACTAAAAATACAAAAATTAGCCGGACATGACGGTGCATACCTGCAGTCCCAGTTACTTGGGAGGCTGAGGCAGGAGAATTGCTTGAACCCGGAGGTTGCAATGAGCTGAGATCACACCACTACACTCCAGCCTGGATGACAGAAAGAGACTCCGACTCAAAAAAAAAAAAAAAATTCCTGAGAAGTAGTTAAAATTCATTTCCTAATCTGATAAAGGGATTATAATAGTTTAGAATTTCTTTTCTTCTCCCCTGTGATGCATTAACATTCTGAGAACATTGTAATAACTCCACAGTAAGCTTCTGGCAGAGATTTCAGAAAAGCCAATTGGCGGTGAGATCTCAGCCATCACCTGAAGGCCTGTTGCTCACCTTCCACCCAGGTGTGGCCATAGCAGGAGTGACTCAAGGCTGGTGTTGCCAGACCTGCCTTTTTTTTTTTTTTTTTTTTTTTTTTTTTTTTCAAAAGAAGCTAGACATGTGGATTTATGTAAAATCTGATTTTTAAATGTTGACTGAATTCTTCTTTTTAAAAAAATGCTATGCAGGTCAAACAAAACCCAAATGTAAGCCCAATGCCACCCATGTGCTGGCCAGCTAGGCCCTGAAGGCTGTCTCAGCATACCTCTCTAGGCTTATCTCAATTCCTCTGCCCCTCACAAATGCCACTCACACCTCACCCTTGCCTTAACACCCCTGCATCTTGGCTCACATGTACCTAGCCTGTGGGATGCCCTTTTTTGTCTTCGCTATCAGACCGGCAGGTGGCAGGTTGCAGCTTGGCCTCTGGGCCCTGGGAACCAGTATTCACCTCTGCCTGCCCTTTGCTCCTGGTCTCTAGCGCCCTAGGGAAAAGTGTTTTCTGCATGATTCAGGCTCTGCTTTTGAAGGCTAACTACAGTAATGATGGATGACAGTGGGGACGCGCCTTCCCCAGAAGCTAACTGGAAAGCGAGCTGAAGAGGCTCACACAGGCGTCTGCATGGAGAGGGGCCTGACTTCACTCCCATTGCTCAGGGCGGCTGCCTGACCAGAAAATGTGTCTTCTGCAGTCAGGACAAGGGCAGGGGCGGGAAGATCCTCTAGAGAGCCCTGAAGTGAGGCTGTGCTGCCTGCTAGAAAACTCCTGAGCAGCTGGACCCCCGCCCCTCCTCACTCACCGGCCAGGAGGCTGGGCCAGGTGCTCCTGCTCTCGGTCTCTCTCCTAGTCCAGGCTGGAGAGAACTATCCTGGTCTCAGGAGGAATCACAGAGGATCTAGCCAGGCTGATGTTCTCTCTCTCTCTCTCTCTCTCTCTCTCTCTCTATTTATTTTTGACACAGAGTCTCGCTTTGTCACCAGGCTGGAGTGCAGTGGCACGATCTTTGCTCCCTTCAATCTCCACCTCCTGGGTTCAAGTGATTCTCCTGACTCAGCCTCCCTTGTAGCTGGGATTACAGGTGCCTGCCATCACTCGAGGCTTATTTTTGTATTTTTAGTAGAGATGGGGTTTTACCATGTAGGCCAGGATGGTCTCGATCTCTTGACTTCATGATCCACGCGCCTTGGCCTCCCAAAGTGCTGGGATTATAGGTGTGAGCCACCACCCCCAGCCAACTGGGCTGACATTCTAAAAAGCCCAGCTGCCCTCTCAAAGGAACAATTTCCAGCACCCACCAATACTCACCCCAAGATCAGAGGGTTAAGGAAAACTCTGGTTTCCCCCTACCACCATCACCAAAGTCAAGCCAGGGAGGGAACACCGAGGGCCCCCTCCCCAGGGAACAGCACCTCAGAGAACTTGCCTAGAAGGCAGTGATCTGGGAAAGAGCTCACAGGGCCCAGCCCTTCCCAGAGCAAGGCAGATTCCCAAGTCCCTTCCCACCCAGACTTGGAATCTAAGCAGCTGGGGTGGAGAAGCAGGGTCCCTCTGACTTCCGATTCTCCTGCCTCTTTTTCCTCTATCCCCTCCCTTAGGGACTCACCCAGAAGGGGCTTTCAATCCTCACCTCCAGGATGACTCTAAGAATGCCAGGTGTTTTAGTCTGTGTGGGCTGCTATCACAAACAAGAAGCATGTGTATGTCTCACCGTTCTAGAGGCTGGGAGGATGCCTTCAGCATGCCAGCATGGCCGGGTCCTGGTGGGGTCCCTCTTCCAGGTTGCAGACTGCTGGCATCTGGTGTGTTCTCACATGGTGGAAGGGTTGACAGAGCTCTCTCTTACAAGGGCACTATCTCGTTTGTGAGAGCTCCACCTTCATGACCTAAACTACCTCCCAAAGATTCCGTGTCCTAATAACATCACATTGGAGATTAGGACATCAGCATCTGAATTCTGGGAGGACAGCAGCTTTCAGACCACAGCTCCGGGCTCTCACTGAGAGTCCTGGGCAGGCCTGGCAGCATCCACAGGCACTTTAGTTCAGTAAATCCTCAACACACCAGTGAGGTAGGATCTATTAACCTATTTTAAAGGCAAGAAAGTTAATGTCAAAACCACTTTATAATTAGAAAGGAAAAAGAAACCTTCAATGGAAAGAAGACTACATTACTTAAATTTTTTTAAAAAGTTAAAAAAAACAGCCAGGCATGGTGGCTCATGCCTGTAATTCCAGCACTTTGGGAGGCTGAGGTGGGTGGATCACCTGACGTCAGGAGTTCAAGACCAGCCTCGCCAATGTGGTGAGACCCAGTCTCTACTAAAAATACTAACAATTAGCCAGGTGTGGTGGCGGGTGCCTGTAATCCCAGCTACTTGGGAGGCTGAGGCAAAAGAATTGCTTGAACCTGGGAGGCAGAGGTTGCAGTGAGCCAAGATCACGCCTGCCACTGCACTCCAGCCTGGTGACAGAGGAAGACTCCATCTCAAAAAAAAAAAGTTGAAAAAAAAAGCTAATAAGAACCAGGACTTCAGCTGGGGAATCTTAGAAAAGGGAGGGGGGAAAAAAGCTAATTTTATTAACTAGTTATTATGTGCCAAGGGCTTTATGTGCATTATCGCATTGCATCCTTGGGTAACTCTATAATACAATCTTTTTTGTCCCCATTTTACAGATAGGAAGCTGAGGAATAGGGTGCTGATGTGACTTGGCCAAGGCCCAGGGCTTTCCACTCTTCCACAGGCCACACACTGCCATGGGTTAACAGGTTCTCCTTCCAAGTAACACATCTGCATTTTAACAACAGCTGCCTGGAGAAGACAAAGTAGCCCAAAGCAATGGCTGGAAAGCCAGGAATTGCTCTGCAAGTGGGCAGAGCTCTCAGGGCAGGAGCCTTTTGGCACCACCAGGCATCACCCAAAGGCGGCCACCCACGGGCCTGGCTGACACAGGGCTCCATTCAGCGGTTGTGAAGCCAAGGGACACTGGGGTAACATGAAGGAGAAGAGGATTAGGTCAGGGAAGGCCAGCCCCAAGGCAGGCACACGGGGGAGGCAAGCAAGCACTAAAGAAGAATGTGCTCCTCCCCGTCCCCTGGCCCCAAATATCCGCCACTTAACAGTGTGGAAGAGACACTGTCATCACCAGTGCCAGGGCGAGGCAGCAAACTGGAGCAAAAGGTCCTAGTTGAGCTCAGTCACTCAATCCCCTGGCAACCCAGGGCCTGCCATCTGCCCTCGTTGGTTCGCTCCTCAGTTAAAAGACAAGGTGGGGGTGATCTAGGTAAGCGGGAAGGTTTCTTCCACCTTCAACTAACAAAACTGCGTCGGAGCCTTATGCATCTGGTACTTGGAGCAGCAGCATTAACGGCCATGGTGGGATGCAGGGAGGACTGGAGAGAGAGGGAGAAAGCAGCAGGGGGCAAAGAAAGGTTGGAGACAAGCTCTCGGTGATGGAGCCCAGAATAGGGGTAAGAATGGGACCAAAGGAAACAATTCCTTTGCTTTCATCAAGGTTCTACTGAGGACTCCAGGACAGATGCGGCACTAGGCACTGGGACGGGGAGGTGGAGCTTCTCTCCAGAGGGACAGCCAGGCGCCACAACACGAATGAGCTCTTCACAAGGCCAGAGCCAGATACTATGATGAGTAGTGCCAGCTGCTCACACGGGAGAGAAATCAGGGGAGCCTTCCTGCCGGAGTCACCTGAGAAGATGGGGACAATTTCCCCCAGTCCAAGTCGAGTTCCTCCCACTCAAATGGAAAGAACTAACCAAAATGGCACTGAAGCACTGGAGGGAGAAGAGGTAAATTTAGGGAAGCATCATTATCTCCATTTCACAGATATGAAAACTGAGGTTCAGCATGGTCAGAGCCAGGTAGCAGGGATGGTACTAGAACCCATTCAGCCTGACTCCACAGCCTTTGCTTGTCATTTCTGTTCGACGTCTCTCCTGTAGACTGTGTGCCTGTGAGCGGGTTAAGGGTGGGAGGGGAAGGGAAGTGGCGTGAGAACAGGCAAAGGCCAGAGAGATGGACTGTGGAAGATGAGGACCGAGAGGAGGCACTTTCCTACCGAAACAGTATGGCAGCCAGAGCTTTCCCAGACAGACTTCCCGTGGTTGCCTGTAGCAGGATTTTTTTGTTGTTTTTCAGATGGAGTCTCGCTCTATTGCCCAGGCTGGAGCGCAGTGGTGTGATCTTGGCTCACTGCAACCTCCACCTCCTGGCTTCAAGCGATTCTCCTGCCTCAGCCTCCCGAGTAGCTGTGATTGCAGGCGCATGCCACCACGCCCAGCCAGTTTTTTGCATTTTTAGTAGAGACGGGGTTTCACCGTGTTAGCCACAATGGTCTCAATCTCATGACCTCATGATCCGCCCACCTCCGCCTCCCAAAGTGTGGAGATTACAGGCGTGAGCCACCGTGCCCGGCCGCCTGTAGTAGGTTTTTAGAACAAGTTTCTAGAATCAGGCAGATCCGGGCTAAGCTCCTGGCTCCACCACTTAATGTCTCGGGTACCCTAGAGCAAATGTTTAAACCTCTTAGAGCTTCACTTTGCTCACCAATACAATGGGAATGATAACAGTCAGACCTTATTGAGTAGTGGGTAAAGATAAAACAGCTGCTATATTCAAAGGGCTTGGCAAAATGTCTGGCACAAGTTCGATAAAAGGTAGCAGAAAAACACAACGACTACTCTAATAAACATTGCTCCAGCAGACTCTCCTGTTTCCTGGCTTCCTCCAATCAGCACTGGCCAGTCCTCCACATCCTCCCCCCTCCTCCTCTGCATACCCTCCATTTCAGAACCCACATCAAAGCTACTGCTTCCCGGCTTCAACTCCTTCCTCCGATTCTAGTTTGCTCTGGACCAAGGGATTCATCAATTAGTCTATACAAACTCCTTAGCCTCTCAGGATCATCATTGTGTGCTGGGTGGCTGTCCCTATAGATTGCTTTGCATGGGATTAACCAAGCAATCAGCTCAGGGGCTGGCAGGTTTGTTGGCCAATAGAATTACCTAATGAGTCACCCATGTGTGCCTGCAATTTGTAAACTGATCTCTAGATATACATCAAAGTTTTCTACCCAAACCACAAATTCTGTGTTTTTGCAAATTTGCCAACAATTAAATAAAATGTACTACTGTTCAAGAACGTCTTCCACTAATTAGACAGAGATAGATGAATATATAAAAGGTCATGGTGAAGGAGGGTAAGAAACGGGATAAAGCTTACTGACTTCCTGTCAGCGGGTCTTAACCTTTTCTGTGCCTCCATTCCTTTGGCAGACTGGTGAAGCCTACGGACTCTCTCAGAATGTTTAAAAATGCATATAACAAAATGCACAGCTTGACTACAAAGAAAACCAATAATATTGAAATATAATTATTAAAATTTTTTAAAGAGTGTAATATAGTAATGTATTCTTCTTTATTAATGCATTAAATAACAAGCTCTAGCAGTGGGTTTAGTGACTACTATAAATTCAAAGCCATCAGGGACATAAATAATATTTCAAGGTATCTGTAGCAGCTAAAACGTAATATGAAAATATCTATGATTTCTATTGGTGACAATGTCATAGAGACTACAAATACACTGTGGATTGCTGCCTGCATTCATCATACAAGAAAATCCTAAATAACGATGCTCTTTTTCTTCCCCCTACCCAAGTTCACAGACTTCTCTGAATTCTACACATGAACCCCTTGGGGCTCTTGACACCGTATTAAGAATCTCTGTTAGATCCTTTATGGCTCAGTAAGTATTTGTACTGGGCACATTTCTGAGTTCCAGCTCACCTTTATCTCCTTCTTGAAGAATCTCCACCCACACCCTTCCTGCCTCAAAAATTCTTCACATAGGACTCTCTTCTGCCCACCCCTCTCATCCAACTGGCTCGGGGGGACCCCTACCTCAGTGCCATCCCATGCCCGGGCTGCCTGGCACCTGCCAAGATGCAGCCTGGAGAGAAAGCCCTAGTTTCCAGAGAACCAGCTCAGACAACAGAACGCTCTCTGGAACTTGAAGTCAGCAACAAAAGAGAGCTTCGTGCACTTGTAGGGCAAGGGATGGTATGCAGGTGCTGCGTTAACCCACGGCACTTACAGCGAAGGCCAGCGACCAGCTGTACCGTTGGAGTGACCTTGAACTCAAAATCCTCTCCACGGCATCATCTGCCTCAAGGATGCCTGGCCTCCTTCCAGACCTGTGCTTAGACATCAATACAGTGGTCCCCCCAAGCCCCTATTATCTGCGGTTTTGCTTTCTGAGATTTCAGTTACCTACGGTTAATCAAGGTCCAAAAATATTAAGATATTTTGAGATAGGGAGAGAGAGAAAGACCACATTCACATAGCTTTTATTACAGTATTATTGTTATCATTCTTTTGTTGTTGTTGTTTTTAATCTCTTACTGTGCCTAATTTATAAATTAAACTTTATCATGGGTATGCACGCATGGGAAAAAACATAGTGTATATTGGGTTCAGTACTATCCATGGTGTTAGGCATCCGTCGAGGGTCCTGGACCGTATCCCCCATGGGTAAGGGGATACTAATGTACTGCATTTTATAGCTTCCCACTCTCTTCCAAGAACCACAACTCAAGGGAGTCTCTGTTTTCTGTGTCACAAGAGCCCCAGGTCACCATTGTCAACACCATTTTATTAATACAGACAAAGAAGCTGAAGTTAGTAAACTTGAGTAATTTTCTCAGGCTCACAGGGCTAATAAATGGTGAGGCCATTTTCCCTTTCTTTCCCTCTCACTCCCAAACACCCTATTATGGAGGGGCAGGTGGGTGAGGCCTTTTGTTATTATTTTTTATTTCAAATCACACAAACGATCCATGAAAGTAATCTCTTAAAAATTCAAACATCGCCGGGCGCGGTGGCTCAAGCCTGTAATCCCAGCACTTTGGGAGGCCGAGGCGGGTGGATCACCA